>NC_055986.1:33195991-33499021 GCF_018446385.1 Zingiber officinale | reverse complement strand
ATGCATCTACAATGTAAGACCTAGGAACCCATGCCTTGGTCACACCCTTCCTAGTCTCATGAACCCTAGAAGCATATGATCTATGAAATTGGGTTCTAGACACTAGTGAAATGAAACTAGACTCTTTGGGTTGATATCCTAACCCGGCTTTGTTGTAGACCGCCCTTTGGGCATTTAGAATCATGTCTAAGGTCTTAGAGCTAGTTGAGAATTTCTCAAGCATTTTCTTGAGTTTCTCAACTTCACTCTTTAAAGCTTTGTTTTCATCCTCAAGAAGCTCTTGATGTAGGTCATCGACCTCTTCTTCCCTAAGAGCCTTCAATTTTTCTACTTCATCTTTTAGTGATTTAATTTCTATTTTTGATTTCTTGAGCAAAGTAGATAAATGAGTAATAGTTCTATAACACTTTTCTAAATGAGGCAAAGTTACCTCTTCATCATCCGAAGATGATGAAGCCGCGACTGACGTGTCACTTGTGTCACCATCACTTCCGGAATCCGGTTCCTCCCTTGCCATGAGCACTAGTTGATGTGTGCTCTTCTCCTTCTTTTCTTCCTCCGATGAGCTTGAGGAGGATTCATCCCAAGTAGCTTTGAGAGCTTTCTTCTTCTTGGCCCTTTCTTCCTTCTTCTTGAGTTTTGGACAATCGTTCCGATAGTGTCCTTTCTTGCTACACTCATAACAAGTAACATTAGTTTTATAAATATTTTGATCAGTAGGTTTACCTTTCCCTTTGTATCTTCGGCTCCTTCTCATGATCCTCCTTACAAAATTCGCCATCTCGCTTGATGATGATCCTCCTTCATCATCGGACTCGAAGGAGGATGAGGATGTAGGGATCTCTTTCTCCTTCTTTTCTTTCTTTCTTCTTCCATCCTTTCTCTTTTCTCCTGCAACTAAGGCAATACCTTTCTCTTTTTGACCTTGGTTAGCAAGTTCATGAAGTTCCATTTCACAGAAAAATTCATCTAACTTAACAATTGAAAGGTCCTTGGAAACCTTGTAGGCATCTACCATAGATGACCACAAGGCATTCCTTGGAAAGGCTTTGAGTGCATACCTTACGAGATCGCGATTCTCTACGCGTTCATCTACGGAATGAAGACCATTGAGGATCTCTTTGAACCTTCCGTGTAGTTCACTTACCGTTTCGTTCTCCTTCATGGTGAGGTTTTGTAGTTGGTTTAGGAACAAGTCTCTCTTGGCGATCCGAGAGTCTCGGGTTCCTTCTTGGAGCTCGATGAGCTTGTTCCATAAATCTCTTGCACTCGTAATTGGACCTACCTTGACGAGTTGATCTTGGGCTATCCCACATTGTAGAGTTACCACCGCCTTGGCATCGGCTTGTCCTTTGCGAGTTTGCTCGGCGGACCACCTTGACGACTCTAGTTCCTTACCTTCTTCGTCCTTTGGAGGTGTGAACCCTTCCTTGACTGAGAACCACATGGAGATGTCGGTCTTGAGGTAATACTCCATGCGGCTCTTCCAATATTGGAAGTCCACTCCGTCGAAGTAGGGTGGACGATTGGTGCTAAAGCCTTCCTTCATAGCCATCTTCTTGCTCTTTAGGGTGTTAGTCCGGATGAAGAGCGCCAAGCTCTGATACCACTTGTTAGGACTTTCGGATGGCTAGAGGGAGGGGTGTGAATAGCCTCTTCGCAAACTTACACAAATTTTCTTCCAGAACTTTGTTAGCACAGCGGAAATAAGCAAAAACAAACTAATACAAGGAAGAAAACAAAACACCACTAACACAATGATGTACGAGGTTCGGGGATAACTTGCCCCTACTCCTCGGCGTGTCCGTAAGGTGGACGATCCCTTGATCTTTCAGTAGATCAACCCCCGGACAGATTCCGGCTAAGTATTTCTCCTTCTCGGTGGAGAAACCTCTCCACAAAGTCTCAAAAGGATTTAAATGAAGCACAAGACTTACAGAGTTTGGTGGCTACTATGAATGCATAATTAACTTGCAGCCACAATGAAAACAGAGCTTAAAGAAGCGGATCCTCAGCGAAGAGCTCCACACGGCACTCTTTCTTAATCGACGACAGAGAGTTTGCAATACAAAAACATTACTCCAACCTCTCTTCTTCCTCCTTCTTATTTCGCTGCTTTCTTCACTGCGTTTTCCTGCATTGAATCAGTGCAAGCTGTATAGAATCGCTGCAATCTGTATCGAATCACTGCAATCAACTCAGGCGTCGCCAATCACTCCTCCTCCTCATCTGGTCCTCTGAACTCACACCAATACCATCCATGGTCCTCACTGGTGTCTTCTGAGCTCGAACCAATGCCAAGGAGTCAAGCTGATTGCAGCCAGAGCATACCCAGATCACCAGTATCCGTTAATGCTTCAAATGCACCATTTGCAGCCAAACTCAGTAGAAAAATCATTTTGTCTTATTCCTTTGATAGACCTTAATTTGAATTCAAGCATCGCCATGATACCTGCAACCTGTAACTCAAAAAGCTCACAGCAGATCGTTAGTTCAGAGAAATCAGAAGTTGCAGAAAGACAGCAGAATACAAACGACATCGCTGTGGATCGGTTAGCAGACCGATCCATGGCTCTCTGGACCAATCAGGACACATTCTGATCGGTCCAGGAGTGTTCTGATCGGTCTTGGGGACCGATTAGGACCTAGGCTGATCGGTCCCCAGACCGATCAGCCATCTCACAGAGCCGCACTGATCGGACTCTGATCGGTCTGTGGACCGATCAGGCCTTAGGCTGATCGGTCCCCAGACCGATCAGCCAACTTTGTGTGAGAGTTGGCCTCGTCTCTGATCGGTCTCCAGACCGATCAGTAACTCTCAAAGAAAGCTATTGATCGGTTACTGATCGGTCACCAGATCGATCAGATAACTCAGTGTATCACTGGATCGATCCACTGATCGATCCAGCTCTTGGTTTTTACCCAAACCAAGTCCCAAGCCTTCCAAACCAACATCCGGTCAACCTTGACCTATTGGTACATCATGCTTAGCATCCGGTCACTCCCTTGACCTGCTAGGACTCCCCGCCAAGTGTCCGGTCAATCCCTTTGACCCACTCAGACTTTCTCCTTCGTGCCAAGTATCCTGTCACTCCCTTGACCTACTTGGACTTCCCAACACCAGATGTCTGATCATCCTTGATCCATCTGGATTTTCCCTTGCCCGGCTTCACTCACCAGGACTTTCACCTAGCTTCACTTACTAGGATTTTCACCTGGCTTCCCTCACCAGGATTTCCAATCTGCCTGGCTTCACTCACCAAGACTTCCAAACTGCCTAGCTTCACTCACTAGGGCTTTTACCTGGCTTCACTCACCAGGACTTTTACCTGGCTTCACTCACCAGGGTTTTCCATCTGCCTGGCTTCACTCACCAGGACTTCCAAACTGCCTAGCTTCACTCACTAGGGCTTTTACCTGGCTTCACTCACCAGGATTTTCCATCTGCCTGGCTTCACTCACCAGGACTTTCCAACTGCCTGGCTTCACTCACCAGGACTTTCACCTGGCTTCACTCACCAGGATTTCCCGAATCAGGTCGACTCACCTCGGGTCAACCAGGTCAACCTTGACCAAAGATTGCACCCACAATCTCCCAAGTTTGTATTCTGTCAAACATCAGAATACAACTTTTCTATCCTTGTCAAACATCATAATAGAACTTTTCTATTCTCGTCAAACATCAGAATAGAACTTTTCTATTCTCGTCAAACATCAAAATACAACTCGAGTCAGGTCAACTCGAGTCAGGTCAACCAGGTCAACCTTGACCTAAGGTTGCACCAACAATGTAAACCCTGCAGGTGGACTTAATCCGACATGACAATAAGGTTGAGTGGTACTACTCTTGGAGTTAGATATTAATTAAGTGAGTTGTCAGTAACTCATTTAATTAGTGGGCATTCGATATCTTAAACACAGGGAGATTAACACACTCATGATAAGAAGGAGCCCATATAGTAATATGGGATTGGTGTGGTAGTTCAATAATAACTCTTTAGTGGTATGAGTTATTATTGATGAACTCGAGTTGGGTGTTTAGGGCGAACATGGGAAGCTCAAGTTCATCGGGAGACCAAAACCAATTCCTCCTCTCGATCCCTGTCATAGCCTCTTATTTATAAAGTCTTATACCCACCCATACCCAACTTCTTACCCGCCTTAAGGTAGTCGGCCAAGCCTAGCTTGGAGCCCAAGCTAGGGCCGGCCAAACCAAGGCATGATGGGTCAAGTTGTGGCCGACCCTAGCATGAACCCAAGCATAGGTGGCCAGCCAACATAAAAAATAAAAGGAGTTTATTTTAAAATCTTTCCTTATGTGAAAACCATGGTTTTAAAAGAGAGTTTAAAATTTAAATTTTTCCTTTTATAGATTTCTACAAAAGATTAAGAGAAATATTTGATATCTTTCCTTATTTGTAGTTAAAAGGAAGATTTTAATTTTTGATAAAACTTTCCTTTTTTGTAACCATCCTCATGATTTTAAAAGAGAGTTTTAAAATTTAAATCTTTCCTTTTATAGCTTTCTACAAAAGATTAAGAGAAAAATTTGATATCCTTCCTTATTTGCAGTTAAAAGGAAGTTTTTAATTTTGGAGAAAACTTTCCTTTTTGTAATCATCTACATGTTTTAATAGTAAGATTGTAATTTATAAAAGTTTCCTTTTATAACTAACCATGAAGGGAATTTTTTAAAGAGAAATTTTTATTTTAAAAATTTCCGGAAACAAATTAGGAAGTTTTAATTTTATGTTTAAAACTTTCCTTGTTTGGAGGATTTGAGGTGGTCGGCCAATAGAAACAAGAAAAGGAATTTTTAATTAAATTTTCCTTTCATTGGCAAAGAAATTAAGGAAGTTTTAATTAAAACTTTCCTTATTTGTCAAGACCAAGGAATATAAAAGAGAGGGTAGAGGTGTCTCACCTCACAACAACAATATATCCTCTAGTATTCCTCTCTTCCTTGGTGGTGGCCGACCCTCTCTTCCTCTTCCTCTCCTATTTTTTTTTCCTTGTGTGGCTGGTGGCATCTTCATCTCAAGGAGCTTGGTGGTGGATGGATCTTGTTAGAGGAAGAAGGAGAGATAGGAGGTTTTGTTTCTTAGCATCCCTTGGAGCTTGGTTGGTGGCCGAAAGTTCTTCATCTCTTGAAGATTGGTGGTGGTCGAAACTTGCTTGGAGAAGAAGGAAGCTTGGGTGGATTCTCATCTCGGTAGATCGCCGCCCACACGACGTCCGAGATAAGAAGAGGAATACGATAGAAGATCATGAGGTCTATAAGCTACAAAAGGTATAACTAATTATTAGTTTCCGCATTATAACTAGTTTATCTTTTTGTTTAGATCTTGAAATACCAAACACAAGAGGCTAACATTTCTAGGTTTCAAATTTATTATTCGAGTTTGTGTTTCTTTTGTTTTTTTCGATCTTGTGATTCGATTGTTCTTAATGGTTAATCCTAGGGTTACTAAAAGAGATTAAATATTGAATTTCGTTGAAAGGCTTTGTCTAGGAAGTGGTGGATGCGCCCATAACCAAGAAGGCCTAGTGCCTCGCCATGTTTAATCTGAAAGCCAATCTCTGAAATAAATATTTAATCGAATTTGTAACATGGGTAGATTTAGATCAATAATATTAAGCATCGTTTGCGATCCAAGTCTAAACCTCTAAGAACAGATAAGTTGAATTTGGAATCAATAATGTTAAGTTCCGTTTGTGATTCTAAATTTAATTTCTAAAGAACACAATAGGTTGTTAGGAAAGGTTCAGGACTTGTGCAAAATTTTTGTAAGGGGAACCGGTACGATATTCCTAATAGCAACCAACAATTGGTATCAGAGTTAGGGTTTGCCTCTGTGTGTTTGATTTTTAGTTTAATTATGCACATGACATACATAATTTAGGCAGGATAATAGTATGATATGTTAACTCTATGGTTGTAGGCTCCAACTATTATAGCTTTTAGAGATTGTGTGTGATTGGACCCTTGGACATGTCAAGGGCATTTTATGTGTGTGCATGATTGTATTTATTAAATATAGCAGGAGCTGTATTAGTTTTAAGATTTTATATTTTTGTTTCGATCTAGATTACATGTACATTCCTTTGTGGAATATAGGATCGATATATGTAAAATTCTATTTTTGTCGCGGATCGTATCCTTGCGAGGCGTGGTACTATTTTTGGACCAGAGGCGCAGTGGAAAAGGAAGCAAGATAGATGTGGCGACTAGACCCGATTGCGGTGGCTAAAGATGTTAGCAGCATACGGAGGACTGTGATGGAAAATGCCATAATAGTTGGAAATTATTTTTCCATATTTATTGCTTTATTTGCTGTGATGTGTGTGTACATGGTTAAAATTCCTCACCTTAAATAACTAAGTGGGAGAGGAATTATTAAATAAATTCCACGGTCTCCATTACTTGTTTGTAAGTGATGCAACAAACTTGCATATTGGCTCTGAGTGCCTCCCTCCACAATGGATGAGTTTGTTTGTAGATCACTAGATCAAACTTCTTTTATGGATGGTTATAGGAAATTATTTAGGAGCGTGTGATCTTCTCTAACTGAAGGGGCACAATCCTATTTAATGGACTAAGTATCAAGTAATGGTATACACTTAGGAGCATTTAATAGTATCCTCCCCAACGGAGTCACTGTTATTATTTGTGTGACCAAAGAAATACCTACTATTAATTTTATTTGTCATAAAGTTAGGATGACAAGATAATAAAATTAATGGGTAAAATCCTCCTCTTACAAATGTTGAATTTGTATACGTCCACACTAATGTGGCATGCAGAATTCACGATGTTTTGAGGTGTTGGTAAATTTAAATAGTATTGTTTGAGGAATTAATATTATTCTAAATTTAGAGGTCTTGACCAAAACTTATTTTGTGATTCTTAGAATGACTTTCAACCTACTGACAATTATACTGAAAGAGAACAAATTTACTGGTCCCAATTACATAGATTGGAAAAGAAACCTAGACATTGTCCTAACTGTTGAAGGCTATAAGTTTGTACTGTTAGAGGTCTGCCTAAATGTGCCTAATAGTGATTCTAGTGAAGAGGAGATTGAGTCTCATAAGAAATGGGTAAAGGCAGATGAGATGGTGCGGTGTTACATTTTATCTTCAATATCAAATGTGTTGCAACATCAGCATCAGGACTTACCAACTGCTTATGACATGATGAACAATCTCAAAGAACTCTTCAGACACCAGAATCAGGCTGCTAGGTAAGACGTAATGAGAAAGTTAATGACAACCACCATATCAGAGGGGACACCCGTAAGGGATCATATCCTCAAGATGATGGCTTATTTGAACGAAATACAAATCCTTGGAGCTAAAATCGATGGGGAACCCCAGATCGATATTATTCTCCAAATGCAACCCAGAAGTTTTGAGCAGTTCTGCCTGAACTATAACATGAACAAAAGGGCTTATACGTTAGCGGAACTTCTGACAGAACTTCAGGCAGCAGAAGGTATATTTCGTCATAGTTCTCAGATTCACTTTGCTGAAAATATTTCTACTTCTAAGTCGAAAGGCAAGAAGAAGAAGAAATAGGTTGGCTCAGTAAAGAAGGTGAATAGATCTTTAAGTATTGGACCAAAAGCTGGAGTGAAGAAGCCGAAGGGCAAGTGCTTCATTTGCAAGCAGTCGAGACATTGGAAGACGGACTGTCCTCGTAGGAGAGAGAACAATAAAGTATATCTTATTCTCTAGTAGTTGAAACATGTTTAGCGGTGTTATCTACCAGGACCTGGTGTGTAGATACAGGAGCCACTGATCATGTCTGCAATACATTGCAGGGTTCCAGGAAACTCGATGACTATATAAGGGAGAGATAACCGTCTACATGGACAATGCTACTAAAGTGGTGGCTGTTGTAGTGGGAGTTTATTTTAAAATAAAAGGAGTTTATTTTAAAATCTTTCCTTATGTGGAAACCATGGTTTTAAAAGAGAGTTTAAAATTTAAATCTTTCCTTTTATAGCTTTCTACAAAAGATTAAGAGAAATGCTTGATATCTTTCCTTATTTGTAGTTAAAAGGAAGATTTTAATTTTTGATAAAACTTTCCCTTTTTGTAACCATCCTCATGATTTTAAAAGAGAGTTTTAAAATTTAAATCTTTCCTTTTATAGCTTTCTACAAAAGATTAAGAGAAAGATTTGATATCTTTCCTTATTTTCAGTTAAAAGGAAGTTTTAATTTTGGATAAAACTTTCCTTTTTCTAATCATCCACATGTTTTAATAGTGAGATTTTAATTTATAAAAGTTTCCTTTTATAACCAACCATGAAGGAAATTTTTTAAAGAGAAATTTTTATTTTAAAAATTTCCGGAAACAAATTAGGAAGTTTTAATTTTATGTTTAAAACTTTCCTTGTTTAGAGGATTTGAGGTGGCCGACCAATAGAAACAAGAAAAGGAATTTTTAATTAAATTTTTCTTTCTTTGGTAAAGAAATTAAGGAAGTTTTAATTAAAACTTTCCTTATTTGCCAAGACCAAGGAATATAAAAGAGAGGGTAGAGGTGTCTCATCTCACAACAATAATATATCCTCTAGTATTCCTCTCTTCCTTGGTGGTGGTCGGCCCTCTCTTCCTCTTCCTCTCCTATTTTTTTTCCTTGTGTGGCCAGCGGCATCTTCATCTCAAGGAGCTTGGTGGTGGTCGGATCTTGTTAGAGGAAGAAGGAGAGATAGGAGGTTTTGTTTCTTAGCATCCCTTGGAGCTTGGTTGGTGGCCGAAAGTTCTTCATCTCTTGAAGATTGGTGGTGGTCAAAACTTGCTTGGAGAAGAAGGAAGCTTGGGTGGATTCTCGTCTCGGTAGATCGCCGCCCACACGACGTCTGAGATAAGAAGAGGAATACGATAGAAGATCGTGAGGTCTATAAGCTACAAAAGGTATAACTAATTATTAGTTTCCGCGTCATAACTAGTTTATCTTTTTGTTTAGATCTTGAAATTCCAAACACAAGAGGCTAACATTTCTAGGTTTTAAATTTATGATTCGAGTTTGTGTTTCTTTTATTTTTTCGATCTTGTGATTCGATTGTTCTTAATGGTTAATCCTAGGGTTACTATAAGGAGATTAAATATTAAATTCCGTTGAAAGGCTTTGTCTAGGAAGTGGTGGATGCTCCCATAACCAAGAAGGCATAGTGTCTCGCCATGTTTAACCTGGAAGTCAATATCTGAAATAAATATTTAATCGAATTTGTAATATGGGTGGATTTGGATCAATAATGTTAAGCATCGTTTGCAATCCAAGTCTAACCCTCTAAGAATAGATAAGTTGAATTTGGAATCAATAATGTTAAGTTCTGTTTGCGATTCCAAATTTAATTTTTAAAGAACACAATAGGTTGTTAGGAAATGTTCAAGACTTGTGCAAAAATTTTGTACAGGGGAACCGATACGATATTCTGAATAGCAACCAACACTAGGCACATCGCTCGACTGGACCAAACTCTATATTCAAATGTAGTTGTCGAGTGCAAGATGAATTCCCAACATAAAGTCCAATCGGATATCTTGTCCAAACGGATGCTGAATCCCCAACATAAACCCAAGCAGACTTAGCGCCAGTCGGACCCATGGGGCTTAGCTCCCCACTATGTAGAGGCAAAGCCCCCAGTCTACAGCCGGTCGACCCTAGAACGACGAACTTATGGAGCCCAGCTCCCACTTCTCCAAATGCAAGATTCTCAACTTACATCCGCCCGGCCCTAGAGCCGGTTGGACCTCCAGGCTCAGCTTCCTACTCATGGGCATACCCCTCAACTTACATCCACCCGACCATAACGTCGATCGGACATTCAGGGCCCAGTTCCCCACATGAGCATGGCTCCTAATCTATAGTCGGTCGACCCAGAGCCGACCGAACTCACTCTAAGAGACAACATTGTTAGAGAATCGTAACAATTTGTTAGAGAATAAATGTCATTACTTTGACATATACGTGTAATGGAGCCTTGCTCCACTTACAGGAAGGTTGTCGTACATACTCCACCACTCGACATACTCTGACACTAGAGATTCTCTGCCGCCTCATTAATGCGGAGGTTATGATAGGTGATATAAAAAGGGGGGTCTCTCCATTGGCTAGGTATGCGCATGAATGCATACGTATCCGCACACTCGTGCATTTATACTGTTGTTTTAATGTTCATCGTCTTCTCCATTTCGCTCGGCTACTATTCTGACTTGAGTGTCGGAGTACTTACACCAGGGACCCCTTCTCTAGTTCTTGCTTTAACGTTCCCATTGGTTCTATCTGTGGTATGCGCAGGTCCATAGCTCTTAACTCTAGGATTGCTTAACACCATCTTCTTCCAGCTAGAGTCTTCTCTCAGTTAATATACAAGCCACCTCAATTCCATCCATAGCTAGAGTGCCATCTCCCCTACTTTCAGATAGGATCAAATTTGGCACCGTCTCGCCCCGTTCGACCGAGCTATAAGCGAGAATGCCCTGCGCCTATACCTCCAGACTCTCATGCCGACCGACCGAGTTATAAATGAGCATGCCCACACACCTATATTCTAAGGCATTTAAGTCATACACTATGCCTCCAAGCTCTAAAGCATTCAAGTTGCCCCTAGGGTGTAGCGCAGACGGTGGGCGTATGACATCTCTAGCATAATTGCCAGAGGCCGATTCTCAAGAATTGACGACCTAGGGTTTACCCCACTATGTGCCTATGGCCTGTGTACCTGCATGTACCTTCCTCCATATTCGTGGGACCGACACTAGGGGGTTGCTAAGGTAGCGGATCTATCTTTTTCTAAAAGATTCAGGCCATACACTTTGCCTCCACTCTCCAAGGCATTCAGGTCATACTCCGTGCCTCCAGACTCTTGTGTCAATCAGCCAAGTTATAAGTGAGCATTCCATGTGCCCATGTTCTAAAGCATTCAAGTCATACACTATGCCTCCAAACTTTAAGGCATTTAGGTCATACACCATGCCTCCACTTTCCAATGTATTCAAGTTATACACCGTGACTCCAGAATCTCGTGCCGCTTGATTGAGTTATAAGTGAGTCTGCCCTTGCACTTGTCCCAGACTCTAATACCATCTGGCCGAGTTATAAACAAGCTTGCTCTCACTCCTATATCCCAGACTCTTGCGTCGTTTTACCGAGTTATAAGTGAGCATGCCCTTGCGCTTATGTCCTAGACTCTCGAGCCATCCGACCAAATTATAAATAAGCCTCCTCTTGTACCTGTGTTCTAGACTCTCATATTATCCGACCGAGTTATAAGCAAGTCTACCCTCACGCCTATATTCTAGACTCTCGTGCCGCTTGACCCAGTTATAAGCGAGTCTGTCCTCACGCCTATCCTAAACTCTCGTGCCATTCTGTCGAGTTATAAGCGAGTCTGCCCTCACGCCTATGTTTCAGACTCTTATGTCGCTCGACCGAGTTATAAGTGAGCATGCTCTCATGCCTATATTCTATTCTCTCACATTTTGGCCGAGTTATAAACGAGCATGCCCTCGCGCTATCTGACTGAGTTATAAGCAAGCCTACCCTTTCGCTTGTGTTCCAGACTCTCGTGTCATCAGACTGAGTTATACGCGAGCCTTTCCTCGTGCTTGTGTTTCGGACTCTCGCGCTGCTTGGTTGAGTTATAAACTAGCATGCCCTCGCACCTATATCCCAGACCCTTGTGTCGTTCGACCGAGTTATAAGCGAGCTTGCTCTTGCGCTAGTTCTAGACTCTTGTGTTGCTTGGTCGAGTTATAAGCGGGCTTGCTCTTATGCATGTTCTCAACTCTAACCACAACTATGAACTATTCAAATGGGTAATGCTCCCGGCATAAAACTTGAACGACAAAAATAGGACCGAGCATCCAAAATAATGATACTAAAGAACACCAAGTGTCTAATCATTCGAGATTGCAACATCCTTCTGTTGGTGCGGTTAGCACTAACGATTTAACCCAGGTTTTGATGAATGACAAATCAAGTTAAGTTAGTTTGTTGTTGTCTAACACTTTGATCGAGTGTGTAGGAGAAGTCCAGACAGGTCGACGGGCTGACCGGATGTCTGGCACGAAGCCCAGCTAGGTCGACGGGTTGACCGGATAGCTGGCACGAAGTCCAAGCGGGTCGACGGGCTGACCGGACGCTTAGGCACGAAGTCCAGCTAGGTCGACGGGCTGACCGGATAGCTGGCACAAAGTCCAGACGGGTCGACGGGCTGACCGGACGTCTGGCAAGTAAGTGAGGTAAGTCACTGGAGGGGAGTGACTGCGAGGACGCGTTCCCGGGAAGGGAACATTAGGCGTCGATCCGGCTTAGATCCATTTCGGATATCTAAGTCGAGATCATGACTAGATTCCGATCTCGGAAAGACGGAATCTAAGTCATACTCTGTTTTGATAATTCATACTTAATTTGCTTATCTATAAAATTGTGCTAACAATCTGTGTTGCAGGATATATATGCCTAGGACTAACCTTTTCTTACAGGAGAAGGACTTTCTAGAGAAGAGGGGTCCGGGCGCACGGAGGTCCGGGCGCCCGGAGGCGAATTTTATCCACGCCGAGTCGTCGCCACGTGGAGTTCGCTGATTAGACTTGCCACGTCACACCAGGGCGCCCGGAAGGGATTCAGGCGCCGGGAGCAGCATATAAAAGAAGCCCCAGGGGTGGAGCTTCAATATCAATTAATCATCTCAGAACTCTTAGACTGCTTGCTCTGCTGCTCTGCGCTCCAACGACGCTAAGGAAGCTCCGACAACGCGCCCTTGTCCTTGTGGTTCTTTCTGTCGGTATAGCTTTGTTTTAATTTTCATTAGCATTTCTTGTACTGTCTTTGTAATCATTATTTCGAATTGCTAGTGAATTGCCCAACGAAAGTACTCACGGAGTACGGGCCTTCAAGTAGGAGTCGTCACAGGCTCCGAACGAAGTAAAAATTACTGTGTCTATTGTTTTTAAATTCCGCTGCGCTTAACTCTTTTTAATGCTGTTTTTTCGAATCGATATTCACCCCCCCTCTATCGACGTTTCACGATCCAACAAGTGGTATCAGAGCGGGTACCGCTCTGATTTGGTGCAACCACCAATCAGGCAAAGGGGGGACTTTTTGAAAGAAAAATTAGATATCGTTTGTCTTTAAAATAAAACCTTACGCCTTTCATTTTTTCCCTCCAAAACTATTTTTGAAAATTACATCGCCATCTCTTCACCATTGCATAGTATTGACAAGATATTACATTTTCAAAAATTTGAAATAATATTTTTTATTAATATTTTAATAATATTTTATTAGTTTTTTCGAAAATAGTGAAATATTATTTTTTTCAGCACTGCTAATCCAAGACCAAGTCTTGGGATCTTTTGTTTGTTTCTCTGTATGCAAGAAATTATGACTCTTCTAGAAGGACGGAACCCCTGCGAACCACCACCCTACGATCATGAAGACTTCAACTACTGGAAGCGATTAATGGAATGCTTCTTAGGAAGCGTAGACATCGATTATATGCTAATTTTGAGGAAACCTTCTCAAAACTCAGAACTGAACAAAAAGGTAAGTAACATTATTTGTAATGTTTTACCTAACAATATTTTATGCAGATTAGAAAAGTACAAGAATGCATATGAGCTGTGGACCCAGTTGATCAAGCTTCACGAGACGCCGATGGAGCTAGAAGATCAAGTTAAAGTCAAATATGGATTCGAGTCAAATCCAACGGAGAAGCCTACTGAATTAGGGGTTGCGCTCAAGGTTAGTAATATTTACCAAAATACCCCTGCTAATAGTAGTTTAAATAATCAGCATGATGATAAGTATGAAATTAGTCCAAGTATGATGCATGATAATCTAGATTTAAATGATTTAAATTCAAAATCACAAAATAATCTAGACTCTGATCAAGTCAATCAAGACTCTGATCAATTTGGCATCAACATTGACTTGGTCAAACAGAACAATGACCAAATCAATTCAAATAATTTAATTAATTTAGAAAATTTGAAATTAGGTGAGCATTTAGACATAAATAAGTCAAACATTAAAATAAATTTGAATTTAAATGCTAAAAATGAGAAAATGGATAAAATTAATAAATACCTTGATAAAATATTTAATAATCAAGATAAAATCAGTCTAGAAAATGCTATCCAAAACCAAGATAATTTAATTAATAAAAAATTAAACTTTAAAGATAAAACTAATCTAATAAATTCAATTAACAATATCAATTTAAAAGGCAAAGAAAATATAAGGATAAAATCAAACACTGTGATAAAATCAAAACGGAATTTAACAAACTTAAAATTAAATGTTAAAGATAACATATTAAACAAAAATAATCTAGAAATTTCAAAATTAACAATTAATAAAATGCTAAAAGATAAACCGTTAAGAAAATATAATTCAAACAGTTTAGTTAATTCAAATTTAAAAATAAATAAAATTTTAAGCTTTAAAAATAAGCTATTAAAGAAAGATAATTCAATTAACCCAATAAATTTGAAATTGAAAGAAAATTTAAATATTAAATACACTCTCTTAAAGGAAGATAATTTGACCAATTTAATTAATTCAAAATTAAAAACTTAAATTTAAATTACAAATTAAACATTAAAACTTAACTAAAACCAACTCTAATTATACAAAAATCTTAAATTAAAGGTCAATAATTCAGGGGAGACTCCAGAATAGCGGGCACCTCCAAAATTAATCTACCCGACAAGGGTAAAATAAGAGTAGACTACCTGACAGGGTAATTAGGATTAGTTAAAAAGGGACCCAGTTTAACTTGAATCATGGTACTGGTGAAGTTTTTTTATGATAGTACGTTGGGGAAGCTTGGGCATCGCATATCTAGAAAGATATGGCTTCAATCTGGTGCATTTGGCCAAGTGGAACCAACCGAAGCTACCTTTAAACAGATCCTAACTAGTTAGACCAAGGTTTAGTACTAAGCTCCGTGGATAGGACTATTCGGAAAACCTCGAAAGGTTGGTTACTTCTAATGACGTCCAAGTGACTCACCAAGCTTAGAAGTTTATCCGAAGAATGCCTATTTCTTCAGACCAAAGCTAAATCTGAATCTAACACAAGTTAAACCAAACTCTATAATTAAATTCATCTCACAAAATTATAGGATTCCCTGATTGATAATCTAGATCGGGTGAGATGAATAAGCATTAAATTAATTAAAATAAATTTTCAAATTCAATTAAAATTATTTAAAATCAAATTTTGAATTTCAAATTAAAATTAATTAAAATTAAATTTTGAATTTAAAATTAAAATTAAATTTCGAATTTCAAATTAATTAAAATTAAATTTCAAATTTCAAATTACAATTTGAATTTCAAATTAAAATTTTAATTTTAAATTAAATTAAAATTAATTAAAATTAAACATCGAATTAATAAAAAATTAAATTAAAAACTAATTTTTTTTTAACTTTAAAAATTATTTTAAAAAATAACTTAACTTTAAAAATTATTTCAAAAATCAAATTAACTTTAAAAATAATTTTAAAATTAAATTAACTTTAAAAACTTTTAAAAATTATTTTTTAAAAGATTATTTTAAAAATTAAATTAACTTTAAAATTATTTTAAAATTAAATTAACTATAAAAATTATTTTAAAAATTAAATTGACTTTAAAAATTAGTTTAAAAATTAAGTTAACTTTAAAAATTATTTTAAAACTAAATTAATTTCCAAAAAAAAAATATTTTAAAAATTAAATTAACTTAAAAAATATTTTAAAATTAAATTAACTCTAAAAATTATTTTAAAAATTAAATTTAAAAACTTAACATTAAAAATTTTATTCTAAACTTAAAAATTATTTTAAAATTATTTTCAAAATTCTTTAAAAACTATCTTAAAAACTCTTTTAAAAATTATTTTAAAAATTATTTTTAAAAAAAAACACTTTTAAAAATCATTTTAAAAACTCTTTTAAAAATCATTATAAAAAATTATTTTAAAAACTTTTAAAACTTATTTTAAAAATTCTTGAAAAATTATTTTAAAAATTCTTTAAAAACTATTTTAAAAATTCTTTAAAAACTATTTTAAATTATTTCAAAACTAGTTTAAAAAAAATTCTTTAAAAAACTCTTTTAAAAATTATTTTTAAATTATTTTAAAAACTCTTTTAAAAATTATTTTAAAAATTCATTAAAAAAATTATTTTAAAAATCGTTTTAAAAACTATTTTAAAAATTATGTATCATTTTGAAAAATACTTCTTATTTTTTCACTATAATAAAATTCTGTTAACTAAAAAAAATAGTAATAATAATAAATTATTCTTTAGATTATTTTCACTTTAAAAATTATTATTTTCACTTTAAACTCATTTTTAATCTTAAACATCATTTTAACCTTAAAATTATTTTTTAATTTAACCGAAAATTAAATCTTAAATTAAAACTTAATATTGAAATTACAATTAAAAATAAAAATTTTAACTTAAACTTAAAATTAAACTTAAACTTAAATTAACCACTAATATTAATTTAAATCTAAAATCAAAACTGAATCAAACGTATGTTAATTGACATAAAACATATTATAAAAATCATTTTAAATTCATTTTAAATGCTGTTTTAGAAATCCTATTAGAAATCCCTTTAAAAATTTAATAAATAAATAAAAATAATAATTATAACTAACACTTTCATTGACCAACTCAATCAAGTAATATGAAATTTAAATTATTTCACTAAGTATTAAATTATTAAATCAAGTAAAAACTGATCAATAAATTATTGATAATGCTTAACTGTTATTGAATTAATAAAATCTTATCTTATTTAACCTTAAACTAAAGTTAAGTGTCTGAATCTAAAATTAATTAATAATTGATTAATCAAATTCAAATAAACAGTTATACCAAGGATACAGAGATAATAATATAGGTGTTAGTAAATTAGACAAATGTGTTAGGGCTTTGAAATTTAACACAACCAAACCTTAGTATTAACTTAAGGGGGAGATATTAAATTAAGGTGAGTAACCAATTCAGGGGGAGGTTCAATTTTTTCTTTTTAAATCCCCTAGAAAAATTAATAAATTAAAGGAGTATCAAATTCAGGGGGAGGTTTTTTTTAATCTCCTTAAGGGTGCGTTTGGTTCAAGTCATCATGTATAACCTTGGTTATGTGATTATCAGGTAATCACATAACCAAGGTTATAGGGAATAAAGCATAACCAAATGTTGTTTGTTTCAACTTAGATAATGCAGCAAAAACTTGTTTGTTTAAAGGTTTTAATGAATACCCTACTTTAATATTTTACCGTATTACCCTCAGTTACAAAACTAACTATACATAATAATATTATTATTATTATTATTATTATTATTTATTTTTTAATATTTTTTTACTTTTCTTTTTCTTGTATATATTTTTACTTTTTTATGTGTTTTTTTATTTTTTAATGTTTTTATATTTTTATATTATTTATATTTATATTTTTTATTTTTTAAATTTTTAAATTTTTTTTATTTTTTAAAATTTTTAAAAAAATTTTAAATTTTTTTGAATTTTTTAAAAAATTTTAAATTTTTGAATTTTTTTAAAAATTTTAAATTTTTATAATTTTTATTTTTTATTTTTTTTTTTTTTAAAAATTATTTATTTTTTTAAAAAATTAATTTTTAAATTTTTTTTAAAACATTTTTTTTTACATTTTTTCTCTTTTTTTCATGTTTTTTCTTATCGGAGGGTATTTTTGGTAAAAAAAATTCGTTACCCCCGGAATCAAGAAAAATCTTAGTTTTCTGAGGTTTTCCGATTCCGGGCTGCATGACCCTTTTTCTGACGTGTCGGGCATGGAACATTACTTGGGAATTATCGAATACCTAAACCAAACAAGGTTTTTGTTGATAACCTTGGATGGATAACCAAGGTTATCAAGAATAACCTCGAGCCAAACGCACCCTAAGTGTTATTTTTTCTCTTTAAAATCTCTTTAGAAAATTCTACCCCAATTACTTTGAAAATCTTATATTAAAAATTCTTAGCAAATATTTTCAAAAGCTTTATCTTAGATATCAGGTTTAGGGGGAGGATTAAATCAACACTTAGCACCTAAATTATTTTCTCCACCTTAAACATAAAGTTTTTACAAACTTAGTCAGTATTGAAAAGTAGATTTTTCTTCAAACTTAGTTTTGAAATCCTTAATCTTGAAAACTTATCCTTATAAACCTATTCTTGAAAACTAGTTTCTATAAAACTAAATTCTTCAATTTGATTTTATAAACTGAGGTTTTGAAAATTGAATCCTTTGCAAACTCAGTCTTGAAAAGTAAATTTATTCAGACTCAGTCTTGAAACTTTGATTTTGAAAACTCATGGTTGAAAAGTGTTTCAAAGTTGAAACGTATTTTGAAAATCTAAACCTTGAAATTTTGGTTTTAAAAACACATGTTTGAAAAGTGTTTTTAAAGTTGAAACTTACTTTGAAAATTTGATTTTGGAAAAAGAATTTTACAAAATTATTTTGAAAACTCCTTCATTTTAAAAATTATTTTACTTTACCAAAATTAGTTTTACCAAACTCCTTTGAAAACTAAAAGTAAAGTTCAAAATCATTTTTCTTAATGTTTAAATTTAATTTAACTTCACTTTGAAAATTATCCTGAATCCAGTTCTGAAAAATTAGGTTTAACTTAATTTGGATTTGTAAAAACTTAGTGTTGAAAATTACCTTTTGAAAGTGATGTTTGCAAACTTAAATTTTTTTTTTTCAAAGTTACTAAGTTATACATCAACTATTTTTCAAGACTTAGTTTTTCAAAAACTTAGTTTTTTTAAGGTTTTAAGAAGTAAAGGTAAAACTATCTTTTAATTTAACTCCCCTAGGTTAACTTGACATTAGTCCTTTTTGACGAAGTCTGTCTTCATGCTTACTTGACATTAGCTCTTTTGATGAATGACAAAGGGGGAGGGTTAGGTGGTTAAGTTAGCTAAGCCAAACTTAAAATACAAACTAACTTAAAAATCCACATAAATGCATGTTCTTTTCTTACATATGTTTTCACTAACTTAACCAGGTTGTCATTCCATCAAAAAGGGGGAGATTGTTGGTGCGGTTAGCACTAACGATTTAACCCAGGTTTTGATGAATGACAAATCAAGTTAAGTTAGTTTGTTGTTGTCTAACACTTTGATCGAGTGTGTAGGAGAAGTCCAGACAGGTCGACGGGCTGACCGGATGTCTGGCACGAAGCCCAGCTAGGTCGACGGGCTGACCGGATAGCTGGCACGAAGTCCAAGCGGGTCGACGGGCTGATCGGACGCTTAGGCACGAAGTCTAGCTAGGTCGACGAGTTGACCGGATAGCTGGCACGAAGTCCAGACGGGTCGACGGGCTGACCGGACGTCTGGCAGGTAAGTGAGGTAAGTCACTGGAGGGGAGTGACTGCGAGGACGCATTCGCGGGAAGGGAACATTAGGCGTCGATCCAGCTTAGATCCATTTCGGATATCTAAGTCGAGATCGTGACTAGATTCCGGTCTCGGAAAGACGGAATCTAAGTCATACTCTGTTTTGCTAATTCGTATTCAATTTGCTTATCTATAAAACTGTGCTAACAATCTGTGTTGTGTAAGAGATCGGTGGCCGGCTAGAAGGGGGGTTGGATAGCTAGGTCATCCCCAACTTCTTTTCTTCTCTACAAAAGATTAGTGCACACGCGGAAATACAACTAATTAATGAAAACAATAAAGAAAGAATACCAAATCGCTAACAAGCTTGATGTAATGTGGTTCGGAGATTGCTTGCTCCTACTCCATGGCGTGTCCTTGAGGTGGACAAGCCCTTGATCCTTCGGTGGATCAATCCCCGACAATCTCCGGCTAGAGCTTTCTCCTTCTCCGTGGAGCAAACCTCTCACAAAGGATCTCTTCCTCTTTACAATGATGAACTTAGGTTTAGGAGGAAGAGAGTAGGCTTGGAAGCTTTGAGCAATGACAAGGAGTTATTCAATAAGCATGAGTAAGTTCCTTCAAGCCCCAAAGCTTCCCTTAAATAAGAGGAGAGAGTTGATCATCATTGTTGGTGCGGTTAGCACTAACGGTCTAACTCAGGTTTTGATGAATGACAAATCAGGTTAAGTTAGGTTTGTTGTTGTCTGACACTTTTATCAAGTGTGCAGGAAAAGTCCAGCTAGGTCGACGGGCTGACCGGATAGCTGGCGAGAAGTCCAAGCGGGTCGACGGGCTGACCGGACGCTTGGCAAGAAGTCCAGTTAGGTCGACGGGCTGACCGGATAGCTGGCGAGAAGTCCAAGCGGGTCGACGGGCTGACCGGACGCTTGGCGAGAAGTCCAGACGGGTCGACGGGCTGACCGGACGTCTGGCAGGTAAGTGAGGTAAGTCACTGGAAGGGAGTGACTGTGAGGACGCGTTCCCGGGAAGGGGACATTAGGCGTCGATCCGGCTTAGATCCATTTCGGATGTCTAAGTCGAGATCGTGACTAGATTCCGGTCTCGGAAAGACGGAATATAAGTCATACTCTTTCTTATCCATCTATTGAACTTTAACTGTGCTAACAATCTGTTTTACAGGATATATATTTGCCTCGGACTAACCTTGTTTTGCAGGAAAAAGGAGCTTTCTGAAACAAGGTGGTCCAGGCGCCCGGAGGGGATCCGGGCGCCCGGAGGTCCGGGCGCCCGGAAGGGATCCGGGCGCCCGGAAGGCAAATTTCATCCAGCCGAGTCGTCGCCACGTGGAGCATCATGGTTTGTGCAGCTACGTCACGTTCCAGGCGCCCGGAAGGGATCCAGGCGCCCGGGACAGCATATAAAAGAAGCCCCAGGTAGGAGCTTCAAAGATATCAAGGCTTCACTGAGAACTTACTGCTTGCTCTGCTGCTCTACGCTCCTGCGACGCCACGAGGCTATTCCGACAAAGCGCTTTCTTAAAGTCTAACTCTTCTTCTCTTGTCGGTATTTTATTTCTGTCAATTCTTGTACTTATTTGTAATCTTCATTCGAATTGATAGTGATTGCCCAACGAAAGTACTCACGGAGTACGGGCCTTCGAGTAGGAGTCGTCACAGGCTCCGAACGAAGTAAAAAACACTGTCATGTCTTTTTATTTTTCCGCTGCTTATACTCTATCTTTATCGAATCGATATTCACCCGGTATCAGAGCGAGGTTCCGCTCTGATTTGGTGCAACCACCAATCAGACGGGGTGAAAAATTTTTAATTCCAAACTGATATTATTATCTTTTGGAAGATTTTTTTCGTTGCACTTAAAATCTAAATTGGTACAACACCAACTTAGAGTTTCTATTTTTTCCCGCACTGCTAATCCAAGACGAAGTCTTGGGATTTTCTTTTTCCAGTTAATTTAGTGTGTGCAGGATAAGATGTCTCAACAAGAAGGCTTCAGCACAGTACGTCCTCCCCTATTCAACGGGGATGATTTTTCGTACTGGAAGAGGAGAATGGAGGTCTACATGAAGACAGACTACGACCAATGGATGAGCGTCACAAAGGCTTACAAAATTCCAGTAGACAACTCCGGGAAAATAGTAGACCCTGAAGAATGGACAAATGATTTAAAGAAAAAGGCATCAATTGAAAACAAAGCCATCAATACTCTACACTGCGGACTAACACGAGAAGAACTGAACCGGGTCGGACCGCATGAAAACGCTAAGGAGCTTTGGGATAAACTGATCGAGCTGCACGAAGGAACAAGCGACGCGAAGGTAACAAAAAGAGATTTGCTGTTAAACAAAATTTTTAATATAAAAATGCAGGAAGGAGAAACGGCAAGTCAGCTCCACGCGAGGGTCAAAGATATCCTCAACGGTCTCCACGCGATAGGCCACCAAATGGAGAACCGAGACTTAATAAGGTACGCGTTAAATGCTTTTCCGCGAAATAATTTGTGGGCATCAATTGTAGATGCCTACAAAATTTCAAAAAATTTATCTAAATTAAAATTGGATGAACTCTTCTGTGAATTAGAACTTCATGAGCAAACTAACGCCGGGGTCGAGAAAGGTGTAGCTTTATTCGCAGGTTCCTCTAAAGAAAAGAAGAACAAACCCGAATCTGAAGAAGATTCCGATCAAGACTCTGAAGACGAAGAACACCTGGTGAACCTGGTAAGGAAAATGTTCACCAGGAAAACAGGACCTTCAGAAGATCAGTTCGCCAGCCGACTCAAGAAATGTCACATGTTTCGGATGTAACAAAAAGGGGCACTACAAGAACGAATGCCCAAGATTGAAACTTGACAAACCAAAGTCAACAAAGAAGAAAGCCCTCAAAGCAACATGGGACGATTCCTCCTCAGACGAATCGGAGGGAGAAAGGCAAAAGCACCAAAGTCACCTCGCGCTGATGGCTCGCGAAGAGGAATCAGAGGAATCGGAAGACGGGTCCGAACCCGAATCGAGCCACTAGTCCGCACTCGTTTCCGAAGGTTCCGAAGAGGTATACCTAAACTTAAATAGTAAATTCTTTAGAATTATCTCGTGTTTAAATAAAAAATTAGTTAAATTGGAAAATGAAAATAAATCACTTCTTGAGGAAAATCAAAACCTCAAGGAACAATTAAAAAATTCGAATCCAACTCAAGATCGAACACTTGAGGAGGAGAATTTATCATTAAAAAATGAAATTAATAAGTTAAAAGAATTGTTGGAAAAATTCACAACAAGATCTAAAAATTTAGATTTAATTCTAAATAACCAAAAGGCATGCTATAATAAAACCGGACTTGGATATAAGTCAAACTCAAACAAAACCTTTAAATCATTATTAACCCAACACAAAGCAACTAAACAAGCTTGGGTCCCGAAAGCGTGCTTAACCACGCAAGTAGGACTTAATCAATTCTATATACCTAAAGATAAAATACATTATATAAACTTGAATAAATCAGATCAAAAACTAAAATATAAATTTAACTTAAAATCAAAATTCAAAACTCAACAAAATTTAGACTATCACCAAGTTGATTATAATTATAAAAAGAATCGACACAAACCCAAAATCTAAATTAATGGCCAATAATTCAGGGGGAGGCTCCAGAATAGCTGGCACCTCCAAAAACAAACTAACCCGGCAGGGTAATTAGGATTAGTTGAAGAGAGACCAAGTTTAACTTGAATCATGGTACTGGTGAAGTTTTTGGATGATAGTACGTTTGGGAAGCTTGGGCATCGCATGTCTAGAAAGATATGGCTTCGATCTGGTGCATTTGGCCAAGTGGAACTGACCGAAGCTACCCTTAAACGAATCCTAACCAGTTAGACCAAGATTTAGTACTAAGTTCCATAGATAGGACTATTCGAAAAATTTCAAAAGGTTGGTTACTTCTAATGATGTCCATGTGACTCACCAAGCTTAAAAATTTATCCGAAGAATGCCTATTTGTGGAAACCAAAACTAAATCTGAATCTAACACAAGTCAAAACAAACTCTATAATTAAAAATCTAATTTCATCTCACAAAATCATAGGATTCCCTGATTGATAATATAGATCGGGTGAGATGAATAAGGCTTATTTTTTTTAACTTCAAAATTTAATTTTAAACTTAAAAATTAATTTCAAAACTTTAATTTTAAACTTAAAAATTATTTTCAAAATTTTAACTTAAAAATTAATTTCAAAACTTTAATTTTAAACTTAAAAATTATTTTCAAAATTTTAAACTTAAAAATTAATTTCAAAACTTTAATTTTAAAACTTAAAAATTATTTTCAAAATTTTAAACCAAAAAAATTAATTTCAAAATTTTAATTTTAAACTTAAAAATTAATTTCAAAATTTTAATTTTAAACTTAAAAATTAATTTCAAAATTTTAATTTTAAACTTAAAAATTATTTTCAAAACTTTAAACTTAAAAAATTAATTTCAAAATTTTAATTTTAAACTTTTCAAAATTTAATTTTAAACTTAAAAATTAATTTCAAAACTTTAATTTTAAACTTAAAAATTATTTTCAAAATTTTAAACTTAAAAATTAAGTTCAAAACTTTAATTCTAAACTTAAAAATTATTTTCAAAATTTTAATCTTAAAAATTTTTAATTTTAAACTTAAAAATTAATTTCAAAAATTTTAATTTTAAAGTTTTCAAAATTTAATTTTAAACTTAAAAATTAATTTCAAAATTTTAATCTTAAAACTTAAAATTCTAAATTAGTTTTAATCTCAATTAAAAAAAAAAATTTACTTAAATAATGATTGATTAAAAATTGATAAACTAAGACTAACATAAAAATCCTACTTGTTGTAGGAAACCAAGTGGATTTTGGACAGTGGTTGCTCCAAACATATGACTGGAGATCACACCAAGTTTACTCAATTAACCTACAAAAGCCTAGGAACAGTTGCCTTTGGAAACAACGGTAAACTCAAGGTATTTGGTATCCTAGGACCAACAACTTTGAATTAATAGGATATTCTGATTCAGATTATGCCGGATGCAAATTAGACCGCAAAAGCACAAGTGGTGGATGCCAACTACTTGGTCCATCCCTTGTCAGCTGGTTTAGTAGAAAGCAACACTGTGTTGCACTATCTACAACTGAGTCAGAATACATAGCTATAGGCGAGTGTGTTGCACAAATATTATGGATGATGCATACTCTAAAAGATTTTAACTTAAATATCACAAATGTAAAAGTATTAATTGATAATATAAGTTCAATTAACTTAACCAAGAATCCTGTGCATCATTCAAGAACCAAACATATTGAAGTTAGGCATCACTTCATCAGGGATCATGTTACTAAAGGTGATATTGAACTCAAGTACATTGAGTCTAAATCAAATTTAGCTGACATTTTTACAAAACCACTCCCTGAAAGTGAATTTAGCAACTTACGACGACAATTAGGGATGTGCTCAATAGACTAGGAAATTTCAAAAATCCTTTCAAAAATGATTTTATCAACTTATAGGCTAAACTTGTTTGTTTTCAAAATTTCCATTTTTAGACTTTCAAAAACAGTTTTGGCCTTAGACTAAGTTTACATCCTTAGAAAGCATGTACCCATAGGACTAGTTTTTTAGCATCTCACCAACACCCTAGGGTTACCTTGCTTGTGTTTGACAAACATAGAAAGGGGTGAGATGCATAGGCCAACTGTCTAAACTTAAGATGCTTATTTCAGTGCATCAGCATAAGTCTGGACGTTAAATACAAATCAGATATTAATCAGATTAAAGTTCATCAGTCAAGTCAAACACTGACTGATTATAATTAACTTAATCTGACTAACCTAGTGAACGCTACTATCTTCTGATAGTTAGTTAGTACCTAATTGGTTAGACAGCTGGTTAGAGATAGGTATCAAATTCAGGGAGAGAAATATAACTATTTAGTTTTCCAAATTGAATTTTAAACTTAATTTTGAAAATCAAAGTTTAAAAACAACTTGTTTAAAATTGTAAAATCCTTTTAACTCACAATTTTTTTCTTTGAAAACTGACTTTTTCAAGTATTTTAAACCATGGTTTTTGAATCTAATACCTTTTTGAAAATTTGATTTTGGAGAACAAATTTTATAAACACATTCTAAAAATATGTTCTTACTTTTACCAAACTCCTTTGAAAACTAAAAGTAAAGATTTAAACTTAATTTTACTTTGAAAATTGTCCTGAGTCTAGTTCTTAAAAATTTGATTTTACTCAATTTTGACAATTTGATTTAAAGGATAAATCTTACAAAATTTAGTTTACAAACTAAGCTTCTCAAAATTATTTTTCTTGATTTTAAAACTTGAATCTTGTACAATTAGTTTTTTAAAAAAAAAAAAAAGTAGATTTTTAAAACTTAGTTTTGGAATTTTGGTGTTGAAAACTTATGTTTATATAGCATTTCAAAGTTGAAACTTGTTTTGAAAAATTTTTGAAATTTAGTCCTTATACACTTATGTTTGAAAATTAACCTATCTACACTTAGCATTTTTTCTAAAAACTAAAAGCTAATGCTTTAAACAAGTTTTCAAACTTTATACTCCCCCAAGTCAATTTGATCTTTTCTTGGATTTAAAAACTCAGTTATGTTTCAAGGTCTTATTGTTTTCAGTAATTCTCACTATGTTTGTTTACCCTTGTTTTTTGATGTATGCCAAAGGGGGAGGGTTAGGTTGGTTAAGTTAGAGCAACTTAATGCAAACTTGAAAAACTAACTTAAACCTTAAAAACCTCAATAATCATGCTTGATTCTTGCATATTTTTTATCACTAACTTAACCAGGTTGTCATTCCATCAAAAAGGGGGAGATTGTTGGTGTGGTTAGCACTAACGGTCTAACTCAGGTTTTGATGAATGACAAATCAGGTTAAGTTAGGTTTGTTGTTGTCTGACACTTTTATCAAGTGTGCAGGAAAAGTCCAGCTAGGTCGACGGGCTGACCGGATAGCTGGCGAGAAGTCCAAGCGGGTCGACGGGCTGACCGGACGCTTGGCGAGAAGTCCAGCTAGGTCGACGGGCTGACCGGATAGCTGGCGAGAAGTCCAAGCGGGTCGACGGGCTGACCGGACGCTTGGCGAGAAGTCCAGACGGGTCGACGGGCTGACCGGACGTCTGGCAGGTAAGTGAGGTAAGTCACTGGAAGGGAGTGACTGTGAGGACGCGTTCCCGGGAAGGGGACATTAGGCGTCGATCCGGCTTAGATCCATTTCGGATGTCTAAGTCGAGATCGTGACTAGATTCCGGTCTCGGAAAGACGGAATCTAAGTCATACTCTTTCTTATCCATCTATTGAACTTTAACTGTGCTAACAATCTGTTTTACAGGATACATATTTGCCTCGGACTAACCTTGTTTTGCAGGAAAAAGGAGCTTTCTGAAACAAGGTGGTCCGGGCGCCCGGAGGGGATCCGGGCGCCCGGAAGGCAAATTTCATCCAGCCGAGTCGTCGCACGTGGAGCATCATGGTTTGTGCAGCTACGTCACGTTCCAGGCGCCCGGAAGGGATCCAGGCGCCCGGGACAGCATATAAAAGAAGCCCCAGGTAGGAGCTTCAAAGATATCATGGCTTCACTGAGAACTTACTGCTTGCTCTGCTGCTCTACGCTCCTGCGACGCCACGAGGCTATTCCGACAAAGCGCTTTCTTAAAGTCTAACTCTTCTTCTCTTGTCGGTATTTTATTTCTGTCAATTCTTGTACTTATTTGTAATCTTCATTCGAATTGATAGTGATTGCCCAACGAAAGTACTCACGGAGTACGGGCCTTCGAGTAGGAGTCGTCACAGGCTCCGAACGAAGTAAAAAACACCTGTGTCTATTTTATTTTTCCGCTGCGTTTATACTCATCTTTATCGAATCGATATTCACCCCCCCCCCTCTATCGAATCCAACGGTCTTACAATCATATCAACTCATCTCGGCACCAGTCGACTGACAAAATCATCAGTCGACTGGTGTTACCGTTAGAGGTAGCCAACGGCTACTTTCCAACACCAACGATCATTTACCAGTCGACTGCTAAAACTAGCAGTCGACTGGTGCAGTCGACTGCTAAAACTTACAGTCGACTGATCCACACCGACCGAACGAACAGAACCATTCTGTTCGTGCCCAGTCGACTGCATCAGTCGACTGCTAAAACATGCAGTCGACTGCTACAGTACTGCTACAGTAAACCCTAAAACTTATACTTTTACTCCGAGTACAATCTCTCGTGCACTCGTACCCTCACCCTTACGACTCTTTTGACGCTTCCTTTACAGCTTTAACAGAACCTTCAAGCATACTTTCTTTGGCTCTCGTCCCTCGGATGCATTCAAGCCTGCGGCTCGTCCCCAATGCCATCCTTTGCGTATGCCTTGAAATTGCTTCCCTTGGCTCTTGTCCTCGCTGCCTTGTCCACGGTCCCTCGGATGCTTCATCCTTCACCGGACCCGAAGCCATCAACCTGAGTCGCATGTGTATCCTGTGAACTTGCACAACTCAAATACACATATCAGATACAAGGGTGAACCTAACTTAAACTCTTTGACACACACATCAAAACTATGATCGTACCGATCAAAACCTAGGTCGATTGCACCAACAATCTCCCCCTTTTTGATGTGTGGCAATATGTTTAAGTTAGGCATAAATATCAACATGAAAATTAGAAGCAATATGTAAACATGAAGCATAATACCCAAGCTCCCCCTTAACATATGCTCTCAACCATAATTTTCAAGTTTTGCACATAGTTAGGTTTTTAACTTAAACCTTTGCATTTCTCCCCCTTTGACACCATCAAAAATTGTACCAAACATGTATACATACTATGGTATCAATGTGGACTTAAAAATACCCAAAACCAGCTCTTGAAAGTGCTGGAAAACAGCTACCAGTCGACTGCTAACTGTCGCAGTCGACTGGCACAAACCAAATTGAATTTCAGCATTTTACAACCAACTTCAGAAATGCATAGAAAATTCTAGAAAATTCGAAAAATCATGAAATTTTGAACACACATTTCTTATATTGTTCTTTACCAAGGAAAAATATTTTTTCATGAAATTCATCATATTTTTGAATGTTTTGATAAAAACTCAAACACTTTGAAAAATCACTCAAGTTTGTATCAAATTAAACCATAGTTTTGAATTCATATGTTTCAAAATAACTATCCACTGTAAATAAAACATAGAATTGTTTTCAAAATATTTGAAATGTCCAACTATGATCTATGGGCAAGATGTCCATTAATTAAACATTTGCTTTCCCCATAGTTGGCCTATGATCACTAAAATTTGATACATTTCATAACTCATCAAAATGCCATAAGCATAAGTGAATTATTTGTATCATCCTAATATCTCACATTTATGGTTAGAAAATAATGCAAATCATTGTGTGATAGAGGTAACCTCTACTTAGCCCTTTTGATCATGATTTTCTATCAAGGCTAAGTGCTCCCTCTTAAGGCCTCAAGTCAACCATTTTTCAATGATTTGAATTATGATTATCATGGTTGACTTGATCCAAAATCCTCTAACCCTTGAGGATTGATTTTGGTACCCAATAGAGGTTCTTCTTAATTGGGTTTACCAAATATTCCTTGGGGATCCATTTTCTATCTATGGTCTTGGTTTTTGATTGCCCCCTAGCAAGTAGACAATGGTAGGTCTTTTCATTATTGGGTTCATTGTATCCTAACCCATTTTTCTTTAAACTTGCCCTTTGGCTCCCAATGATCATATTTAGGGTTTTAGAGCCAATTTCAAATTTTCTAAGGGCATTGGTAAGGTATTCTACCTTTTCCCTTAATTTCTTATTTTCTTCTTCTAAACATGAATCATTTGAATTTGTAGAAGAAGCATGCATATCATTATCCTTAATAGTCATGGATTCTAATTTTTCCTTAAGCATGCAAATATCATTTTTCAAGGATTTGTTCTTTCTTTTTGCCTTAAAAAAATCATCATTTGTGCATGAAATAATTTTAATTAAGACATGAGGAGGAAGATTATGTACCTCACTTACCGAGACGTCCGAATCCGATGTTTGACCTCCCCCTTCACTTGAGCTCCCCTCTTCATCTTCACTTGAGCTCTTTCCCTCTTCATTTTCAGATGAGGTGGAGGCTATATCATCAATTCCCATTAGTGCAAAATTGACTACATGGTGCTCTTCTTCCTCCGATGATGATGAAGGATCATCCCATGTTGCTTTTAGGTTTTGAGCCTTCTTCCCTTTTTCTTTTGTCTTCTTCTCCTCCCTCTTCTTCCCTTCCTTCCTCTTCAAGAGAGGACAATCATCTCTTATGTGTCCTTCTCCTTGACAATTATAGCAAATGATCTTCCTTGTCCTACTTTTGCTTCTAGTACTTTTCCTAGCACGAGATTTGTTAGAAGAAAAAGATTTAAATGCCTTTCTCATCTTCCTTACCATATATGCCTCTTGATCGCTATCCATTGAGGCACTTGATTCTTCGGAGTCGAAAGATGGTGTTGATGAAGATTTCTTCTTCTTTCCCTTTCCCTTGTTTGCCACAAGGGCTACTCCTCTTGATCTATGAGCTTCTCCATCTAATCCTTCAACTCTTGTTTCATGAAGCTCCATTGTTGAGAAGAGTTCATCTAGAGAGGATTTCTCTAGGTCCTTTGATATGTAGTATGAATCTACAATGGAGCTCCAAGTTGTGGTTCTTGGGAAAGCATTTAGGGCTTTCATCATCATGTCTCGATTTGAAAGTGTCTCACCTACACTTGTTAGCCCATTAATAATTTCCTTAATTCTAGAATGTAAAATTGATACCTTTTCTCCTTTCTCAAGCTTGATATTGTTGAGTTGAGTTCGAAGGAGGTCTCTTTTTGCCAATTTTGCTTCCGATGTCCCTTCATGAAGCTCCACTAGCTTTTCCCACAAGTCTTTGGCACTTGTATAGTTTCCAATCACTACAAGAAAAATGGGATTCTACAACACTTAAAAGACAACGTTTTTTTAAAAAAGCGTTGTCTTTTTTTTTTTAACAACGCTTTTAGTGAAAACCGTTGTCTATTTCACTATTTTCTTATTAATAGACAACACTTTTTTTAAAACCGTTGTCTATTAGTGATTTTTATGGGTCAAAGACAATATTTTTTAAAAAGTATTGTCTATTGTCAAGTCCTCATCTAAATCCAGATTAATATAAACCGTTGAATCAAATAATGAGCATAAAACTATAGTTTCACTCGCCCACCTATCTTCCGATCGAATCCCTCCCGAACCCTTCTCCCAACTCCTCCTCTCATGCCCTAGTTCTCGTCAACTCCTCCTCTCAAGCGGCAGATCCCGTGCTGAGGCGATCCACCGCACCTACCTCTTCCCCTCCCTCTCCTCCCGCCTCCGGGCTCTTCTTCTGCGCTCAGTCTCCGACCGATTCTTTTCCGCAGGGATTCCGCAGCGGGCGGGAATTTAGGGATTCTTTTCCGCAAGGATTCCTCTCCCAGTGCGCTCCCTCCGTCTGCGAGGAGTACAAAGTGGAGCAGTTCGAGCTCTGCGTCCTCCTCTCCGTCTTAACAAACAAGAAATAAACAAGAATCATTAACAGTGTTCTTCGTCTCGCTGCCCCGCGGTTTCGGCGACGCCTGCGAGAACCTTTCTCCGTCCTTCCCTTTCCCCTCCATTTTCCCTCTTTTTTTTCTTCTATTTTTTTAGTCTTTTCCATTTTTGTTTCTGGCTCTTCCTCTTCCTCTCTCTCTCCCAGATTCTGCAGAGTAACCTCTCCTCGCCGGAAAGTTTTAGCCCTGGCGGATGCGCCACCTGATGGCCTCGCCGTCGGTCTTTCTCTTGCTTCGGAGCGGCGACGATTGGTGGGACGAGGTGAACAACTCCGTCTTGTGGCAGGATCGGATCTTCCACACCCTTGCCGTCCTCTACGGCCTCATGTTCGCTGTCGCCCTCGTAATTTCCTCTTCCCTTATTTTCGATTGTATTTCTGGATCGAGGGTTTCTGTTCTTGTCTCGTCTTGATTTAGCTGCTAATATTTATTCGAACGGCCAATTTGACTAATTGAGAGTATTGTTTAGACAAAATATGGACCAGGTACTCTATGGAATTTGCAAATTGGAGAGGATCGGTCTTCCATAGGTTCGGGTTTCTTGTAAATCAATATAGACAGGCTCAAAATTTGGAGGCACACATCATTATTTGGGGCAAAGAGGAGGTTTAGGGGGTGCTTTAAGTGGATGCGCAGAAGGCTTATTGTGTTCATTATGTAGCTCCTGCTGTATATTTGTTGCTGGAGAATAGCAACTTTAGATTGGGTGTCACAATAGTTGCTATGGATTTGTTGAATCTGGTATCTATTTGTTCTGCTGGCGTGGAATTCTGGAGAAAGTAGGATGTGATCTATCTTTAGACTTGAAGAGAAATTCAACAATTCTGTGGCAAGGTAGTTCAGGTTTTGTTGTTTCTTTTCTTTATTGTCTTTTCAATAGTATCCATATTGGCTTTGTAATGATGGTTGATCTATAATCATTTGTTTTTAGGTTTATCTGGATATTGAATTCAGTTTTCATTGAGGAGTGGCAAATGATTTTAGAACCTCTTGAACTACGTTAGATATTGCTCTAAATGCTAGGTTTCAAATTAGCTACACTCGGATTTTGATGTGGGTCGGTGCATATGTGATATAGGAAATTAAGAATTCATTTGTGGTGCTTGGGTCTTCTATTTCCCTTGTTAGCCTAATAATTATTGAGCTGTATTTTGAGAAGGCTGTATTGAGAGATTACAGAAGGTTTTAGAAGATAATTAAGAAAATTCATCTCAGTTGTTCATGTTTCTTAATTTGCAGATTCAAATAGTTAGAATGGAATGTCGAGCATCAGAGTTTGGTTGGACGACGCAGAAGGTCTTCCACTTATTGAACTTCCTTGTGAATGGGGGTAATTATTTTGTTTTTCTAGCTTCCATAATCGTTACTTGTAGCCATGATACACTCATTTCCTGCTGCTGCTTTGTAACTCCTGCATTGCAGTTAGGTCACTGATTTTTGTTTTTCATTGGAGAATCGATGAAATACAACCAGAGGTGCGCTTGGGGTCTCATTTGGCTTTTTTCTAATGTGTCTTTGATGGTTCTCCATGTTATCTAAATATACATGTTGGTGCTTCAGATAATTCAGCATATTATTCTTTCTTGTCTTCAGTTTGTTGCCCTTAATTCATGCTAAGTCATTATGGGTTCGGTCATCGGCATTGTGATGAATGGCACAATATTAAGTTTATTCTGCAAGCTTTCTTTGCAAATATTCTGCAAGTTTTCTACAAGATTTTTGCAAGCTTTATGCAAGATTTTGGCAAGCTTTAAGTCTATCAAGCATGTTAAACTAAAAATTCTACAAGTTTTATGTAGGAAGTTGGCAATTTTTCACTATTTGTTAAACTCATATTCCAAAGAACGTTTCATTTTAGTTTTCTTTCTGCAAATACTATATGCATTTAAGATTAATGGAGAAATACTGTATGCATTTTAGAATGGAGAAATTGCAAACTTTCTCTGTATATTAGAAACTGCAGAGAAGAAACATTGCAACAACAATGCTTTTCTACAACAACAGTACTTTTTTCAAGAAAGCGTTTGCTTAGAAGAAAGCGTTTCATTTCTGCAAGCTTTCTTTCTGCAGTTTGAAGAAATGTTGCATTTCTGCAAGCTTTCTTTCTTTCTTTCTGCAAGCATTTCATTTCTAAGTAATGAGTTTTGGTTCATTTATAGAAAATAGCTAGTAGAAGTAATTTTTTGGTTCAAACTATTGACTGTAATTTTTTGTTTATATTTCAGGCCAACTGTTCAATCTGTTCAAAGCTCACAAAGATCCTAGACAAAATCCAATTGCTTATTCCTGTAATAGATTGAGAAAGCTTAGCTACTTCTTCAGTATTGTGCTAGTAATTACTGTACTGCTTTGTCCTGTTCTCAAGCCGATAATAATTTTTGAGTGTAGCTAGTAGAAGTAAACAAATTGTTGGTTTCAAGGTCGCTAGTTATTTTGTGCTCTTTTGTTTTAAATGTGAATATCACCATCTACTTTGAAACATAATTAGTGTTAATTTTGATATTTACTAGCTTCTCATGTAAATACTAATATTACTTCAATGTCAGAATTTTATTATTTTGGTATGAGTTTGAAATCATTAGCTGAGCTGATTATATGTAAAATTTGAATATGAACATAGTAAAAGAAAAATAATAATTTTGTAAATATAAAAATAATGATTTTTAAATAATTTTTATTATTTTTTTCTTTAAAACGACAATGTTTTTAAAGCGTTGCAAAAAGTGTTGTCTTTGTAAAAAAATAACAACGCTTTTAAAGCGTTGTAATAGTGTTGTCTTTGCAAAACATGACTACGCTTTTAAAGCGTTGTAAAAGCGTTGTCTTTGTTACAAACGACAACGCTTTAAAAGCGTTGTCGTTGAGCAGACTTTTAACAACAGTGCCTTTAACAACGCTTTTTCAGGCACAAAGACAACGCTTTAAAAGCGTTGTCTATTAGCTTTTTTCTTGTAGTGAATTCTTGTTACTTCTTGTTGTGGAAGAACATGTAGTAGGTGATGCATTGCCTTGGAATTTGCTAGATGCTCTTCTTTTTGCCTTTTGGTCCATCTTGTTATGTCGATTGTCTCATTGCATTCATCCTTGGGTTCTTCAAAACCACTTCTCATGATTAGCATAATGTCAAAATCGGTATTGAAAAATACCTCCATTTTCTTCTTCCACCATGAGAAGTCCCCTTCGAATTTGGGTGGATGAATATTTGAGCCGGCCATTTTGATGAAATGCTCTTCTCGGCGATTAGTCCGTTGAAGGGCGTCCTCACTCTGATACACTTGTAAGAGATCGGTGGCCGACTAGAAGGGGGGTTGGATAGCTAGGTCACCCCCAACTTCTTTTCTTCTCTACAAAAGATTAGTGCACACGCGGAAATACAACTAACTAATGAAAACAATAAAGAAAGAATACCAAATCGCTAACAAGCTTGATGTAACGTGGTTCGGAGATTGCTTGCTCCTACTCCATGGCGTGTCCTTGAGGTGGACAATCCCTTGATCCTTCGGTGGATCAATCCCCGGCAATCTCCGGCTAGAGCTTTCTCCTTCTCGGTGGAGCAAACCTCTCACAAAGGATCTCTTCCTCTTTACAATGATGAACTTAGGTTTAGGAGGAAGAGAGTAGACTTGGAAGCTTTGGGCAATGACAAGGAGTTATTCAAGAAGCATGAGTAAGTTCCTTCAAGCCCCAAAGCTTCCCTTAAATAAGAGGAGAGAGTTGATCATCATATCAACTCATCTCGGCACCAGTCGACTGGCAAAACCATCAGTCGACTGGTGTTACCGTTAGAGGTAGCCAACGGCTACTTTCCAACACCAACGGTCATTTACCAGTCGACTGCTAAAACTAGCAGTCGACTGGTGCAGTCGACTGCTAAAACTTACAGTCGACTGATCCACACCGACCGAACGAACAAAACCATTCTGTTCGAGCTCAGTCGACTGCGCAGTCGACTGCATCAGTCGATTGCTAAAACATGCAGTCGACTGCTACAGTACTGCTACAGTAAACCCTAAAACTTATACTTTTGCTCCGAGTACAATCTCTCGTGCACTCGTACCCTCACCCTTACGACTCTTTTGACGCTTCCTTTGCAGCTTTAACAGAACCTTCAAGCATACTTTCTTTGGCTCTCGTCCCTCGGATGCATTCAAGCCTGCGGCTCGTCCCCAATGCCATCCTTTGCGTATGCCTTGAAATTGCTTCCCTCGGCCCTTGTCCTCGCTGCCTTGTCCACGGTCCCTCGGATGCTTCATCCTTCACCGGATCCGAAGCCATCAACCTGAGTCGCATGTGTATCCTGCGAACCTGCACAACTCAAATACACATATCAGATACAAGGGTGAACCTAACTTAAACTCTTTGACACACACATCAAAACTATGATCGTACCGATCAAAACCTAGGTCGATTGCACCAACATGTTGCAGGATATATTTGCCTCGGACTAACCTTTTCTTGCAGGAGAAGGACTTTTTGGAGAAGAGGGGTCCGGGCGCCCGAAGGTGAATTTTATCCACGCCGAGTCGTCGCCACATGGAGTTCGCTGATTAGACTTGCCAGGTCGCACCAGGGCGCCCGGAAGGGATCCAGGCGCCCGGAGCAGCATATAAAAGAAGCCCCAGGGGTGGAGCTTCAATATCAATTAATCATCTCAGAACTCATAGACTGCTTGCTCTGCTGCTCTGCGCTCCAACGACGCTAACGAAGCTCCGACAACGCACCCTTGTCCTTGTGCTTTTCTTTCTGTCGGTATAGCTTTGTTTTAATTTTCATTAGCATTTTTGTACTGTCTTTGTAATCATTATTTCGAATTGCTAGTGAATTGCCCAACGAAAGTACTCACGGAGTACGGGCCTTCGAGTAGGAGTCGTCACAGGCTCCGAATGAAGTAAAAATTACTGTGTCTATTGTTTTTAAATTCCGCTGAGCTTAACTCTTTTTAACGCTATTTTTTCGAATCGATATTCACCCCCCCTCTATCGACGTTTCACGATCCAACACCTTCGACTAGACTTGAAGGTGAGGCTAGTGATACAGTGAGTAAGGCGGGATCCTTGAAGTTGGGTTCGATGTCAAGAAAGCAGGCTAATGTGGTGATCAAAGTCGAGAAGAGGTCAACTCTTCGGGTTATATTGATGCCATGCCGAAATAAGTCAAGTGTCACCGCCAAGTGTTCTGGTCGATCAAACCAAAGGGTTGATCGGACAAGCCAGGCACATCGCTCTGCTGGACCGAACTCTATATTTAAATGTAGTGGCAGAGTGCAAAATGAATCCCTAACATAAAGTCCAACCGGATATCTTGTCCAAGCGGATGCTGAATCCCCAACTAAACCCGAGAAGACTTAGCGCCGATCAGACCCACGAGCCCAACTCCCCACTTCTTCAAATGAAAGGTTCTCAACTTATATTCACTTGGCCCAAGAGTTAGTCGGACCTACAGGGCTCAGCTTCCCACTCATGGGTATGACCCTTACCTTACATCCGCCCAGCCCCCAATGCCGGTCTGACATCTGGGGCCTAGTTATCCACATTAGCATGACTCCTAGTCTATAGCTAGTCGACCTAGAGCCGGTCGGATTCTCTCTAAGAGACAACATTATCAGAGAATCATATCAAGGCAATATGCCATTACTTTGACATATGCATGCAATGGAGCCTTCCTCCGCTTATAGGAATGCTGTCATATATACTCCATCACCCGACATACTCTAACACTAGACATTTTCTGCCGCCTCATTAATGCGGAGGTTATGAGAGGTGGTATAAAAAGGTGGGGTCATCTCCATTGGCTAGGTACGCGCATGAATGCATACGCATCCGCACACTCATGTATTTACACTGTTATTTTACTATCATCGTCTTCTCCATTCACTCTCTAGTGTTCTAACTTGAGTGTCGGAGTACCTACGTCAATGACTCCTTTCCTGGTTCTCACTCTAACGTTCTTATTGACTCTATTTGTAATGTGCACAAGTTCGCAGCTCTTAGCTTCAGGATCGCTTAGCGCCATCTTTTATATATATATATATATATATGTGCTAGTTTTTAAAAAACAGCACCATAGCTTAATTACACTAAACACCGCTATGTATCTGCCATTGTTGTGCTGGTTTTTAAAAACCAACACCATAGCTTAATTATACCAAACACTACTGTGATACTATTTTTTAAAAATAACACCACTTTGGTGTTGTTTTTTCAAAACTAGTACTAATGAACCAAGGTGTTTTTTAAAAAACAACACCAAGGTGATGCTGTTTTTATCGGCAACACCTTGGTGTTGTTTTTATCAACAACACCTTGATGCTAATTAAAAAAAAAGATAGTACGACAACGGTGTATTTAAACTGTAGTGTTGATTTTTAAAAACCAGTACCATAGTGGTTGTTGCATGCAATCAAAGGAGAGAGAAGGAAAATTTTATTTTGTTGCATGCAAATAAGAGAGGAAAGAGATGAGAATTGCTACAATGCTGCGTCAGATTGTCCATGTCGGATATGCCCCATAATTGTTTACCTAAGAGTGTGGAGGGTATCATTTTTGTGTATACACACACATGAGGATTTTAGCCTAAGCGACATCCATGAGCGACATATAGGGCTGTAAACGAGCCGAGCCAAGCCGAGCTTTGGGGTGTTCAAGCTTGTTTGATAAGATAATCGAGCCGAGCCGAGCTTAAAATGAACCAAGCTTTTGAAATGAGTGTTCAAGCTTGGCTTGGTTTATTTTTTATAAGCTTGAGCTTGTTTGAAGCTTGGCTTGAGCTTGGTTCGTTTAGATGTTATCAAGCTCTCAATTCAAGCTTGGCTTGAGCTTGGCTTGGGCTTGGTTCGAGCTTGGCTTGAGCTTGGTTTGAGCTTTGTTCGTTTAGATGTTATCAAGCTCTCGATTCAAATTTGTTTGATTGTTTGAAACTTTTAATTGTTTGATTAGTTATTAAGATTGATAATTTAAATTTATTTATTTTATTTTATTATTTATTTAGCATATTAAAAGAGTTTTATTAATAAATATGATTCGTGAACATTGTTCACGAACGTTGTTCACGAACGTTAACGAGCTGAGCACATATGTGTTCAAGTTTGTTTGTTTAGCTTAACGAGCTGTTCAAGCTTGTTTGTTTAATTAATCTTATGTATATTGAACGAACATAAACAAGCTCTTACCAAGCCGAACACCAAGCTTGTTCACGAACGCTTGGTTCATTTACAGCCCTAGCGACATATGTGGGCGGCACAAGACAATCAAAGAAACGTTGAGTTTTTTTTTCATCCTTTTGTTTATTTTTTTAATCTTCCAGTTATCTTAATAAGCTTTTGCCTTTATGATTTAGGGATTAAGTTATATTATTAAACATAAAAAATATTTTAAATCGAAATTTTTTTTTGGATGCTTATGGGGTGTACGGAGTAAGATGTGTAGAATATCAAAACTCTCTATATATACATGAATTTTTTAAGCTGTGAATTGTTCATGACAAAATTGTTTTAATTTTTTTAAAATTTTCGATTATGTTAATAAAATTTTATCTTTAGGTTCAGGATTCAGTTATAGTATTAAAAAAAATAAAATTAAATTTTTTTTGAGATGTGCAATATAAGATATGTAGGGTAATATTGCGTTTCACATGTTTTTTATTATTGTTAATTTTTAGTTTACTGGTTAGGCTAAGATTTTAGTCTTTAGGATTGAATTATATTATCGAGAAAAAAAAGTACATGGGCTTTAAGATCCGCATATCTTCTACGATCCTCAATCTACGGTGATCCTCATCCTGCGGTAACTGCCTTAGAGGCGAACTCTACGAGCCACGTTTCAACGGTCTGATGAGCCTGAAAAATAATCCAGACGCTCCACTTTGGCAATCTGGTGTCGAACCCTTCAACCAATCAGATCAAAGACCTCCTCGAAAGCCTTCCCTTACGCGCTTTATATATTGATCCCTGACGACCAGGGCCATCACCGTGGAGGCTCGAACCTGCTCGAACATTTCGATCGCGCTTCTTCGCCGCTAGGGTTTTCTCGATTCGATAACCGAAGATGAGTTCGGAGGCAGCGGCGAAGGGTGGCCGAGGCAAGGCTAAGTCTTCTAAATCTGTTTCTCGGTCGCAGAAGGCCGGCCTCCAGTTCCCTGTCGGCCGTATTGCCCGCTTCCTTAAGAACGGAAAGTACGCCGACCGTGTCGGCGCAGGTGCCCCCGTCTACCTCGCCGCTGTTCTTGAATATCTTGCTGCCGAGGTTGGTGATGTTGTCGTCTTCTCTATTGGAAACTATTGCGGTTTCTTACCTTGTTAGTTGATTTGATTTTTTACGGATTTTGTTTAGGTTTTGGAGTTAGCTGGAAACGCTGCGAGAGATAACAAGAAGAACAGGATCGTCCCGAGGCATATACAACTCGCTGTCAGGAATGATGAAGAGTTAAGCAAACTTTTGGGAACTGTCACGATCGCTAGTGGCGGTGTTCTGCCAAACATCCATCAGACTTTACTGCCCAGTAAGGGAGGGAAGGGAAAAGGCGATATCGGTTCTGCATCACAGGAATTTTAGTTTGAAACATTTTGTAGTCGGAGAAGTCGTGGTTAATGGCGATATGTTGTATTCCGCAAATTTGTAATGCGCTTTTGGCACTTTTTTGGCGACGATTATTACATATTAAATGACGATAATAATTGAAAAAGATATTTTTTTTGAGCAAATAGATTTTTCATACTTTGATATTACTCCGATGGACCATCCAAGTGAACTGGTGAATCTGTAGTCTGATTGCAGATATTAGTTTTGGAATGTAATGACCTGATGTTTTCTAGCCTTGGGTCAATTTTGCTTGCCTTTTTTATGTTCTTTCGTCTCTGATGTTTCATTGTACGTCCATTTTCTCTAAATTTGTCATTTTGTGGTCCCTGAGAGTTCCTTTCAATTGATGCAAGTATTTTTATTATGTGTGGTCAAGAACGAAGTTATCATCCATGAATGGTCTGATAAATAACTATCTTCATTTTCTAAACTATTTCAACCCACTTGAATATGAGTTTGAAGCTATTTTCTCATGGCTTGATTCCTCCGGTCAAATTAAGATTGCAAACTGTGAGGGCTGAAGAGTCTTCTGGTCCAGCAACAGATTTTGTTGTGTCTAGGAGTTTGCGCCTGCATATATTAGAGCGAGTTGATGAGGAGCTTAGGAAGGGTAATGAGAAGAGAGCTCTTACTCTTGTCAAAGACGCCCAAGGGAAGCCTGGGGGTCTTTGTGGTTTTGGAGCAGCTAGACAGGTTGGTATTCTGACGTGCTTGATGTATTCTCATCCAAACGTTTGCTTTCATCATCTTTTCCTTTTCTTTCTGTTAGTTTTGTATTCTCTTTTCTCTCTTCCTATTGTTCTTTTGGAGTTCACTGATTTTTTACCTGATGGTGCTTGTTTTTCTTTTCAATACTTTTACTGAATGATTGTCTCTTATATCTCTTTCAATTGCTTCAAGAAATTCACCCATATTGTGCTATATTTTAATTGATATTAATTTATTCTGCTTCCTATAGTTTATACTTTTTATTCACACTTAGATTAACTAATTTCCAATTGCCTTTGTGTATTTTTTTTTCATTGATGCATTGCATGTTACTCTGTTTCATGGAGTGATAGTTTAACTTGTAGGGTTATTCAGTTTGTCATGGATCAAGACTCGTCAAACTAGCTGACCCTTGGATCATCCATTGTTTGGACCAGGAGATATTGTGCTGTATGTTTTTGACATTATTAAGAATTAAAAGGATGATTTTATGGATATTGAATTCAAAAGGATGAAAATGTAATAGTAAGTTAGCAAAGAATTGCAAGTTTAAAATATATTGGTAGGAGGTTTAGACAATTCTGTGGTTCGAGGCTTTTATAGACTCCCTAATATATGCTTCGTGACTTGGTTGCAGACAATTTACTACATTTTTCTGCTTTCTGTCTTACTGAGCAAGAGGGGTTGAAGTGCCTAATTGCTATATTTTATTTATAAGAGTTATTATGGTTGAATATTCTGAACATATTATCATGGTATACATGATTTGTTCTGCTGAAATCCTTCTACTAGGATGTTAGTACTTATCATGTTGATTTTGTTGTAGGTACCCCAAAGACTATATAGTCTGGATGAACTGAAGCTTAATGGAATTGACACTTCTTCTTTCTTATCTCCGGTTGATGTAACATTGGGGTCAATAGAGAGAAGCCTTCAGTTTGCTGCCATTGTAGGAGGTCTTTCAGCATGGTTTACTTTTGGGATTTCTCCAGCACAGATATTATACGTTTCCTTGGGATTACTGTTCCTTTGGTCATTGGATTCGGTGAGTTAACTGGTAAATCCCACTTCAATTGAGAATTTGCATGTCTTCCTAGTGTGGGTTTTTTGGTTGTGAAAGTTGATGGTTTTGAAGGCATAGTTGCTTAGGAATTTGAACGAGCAACTCAAAATTGCAAAATCAGTTATAAAGTTGCATGTATACATAGATTACTTTGTACAGTCTTTTTTTTTTTTTTCAAAATATAATTCTGATCAGTATTTAGGATCTGTCTAAAACCATCTTTCCTTTTTTGAAATTTTGGAAAGACGTGTCCTGTACATTGTTTTTGAATGATAGTTCAAATTGGAGTATTGATGCTCCACAGGAGAAAAGTAATTCAGTTTAGCACCCTATAAGTTTGTCTATTTTGAGCATAAGATTTTGAGGGCTTATTTGTGTAAATTTGGAAGTTTCAAAGATCCTCAACTAGCTACTCTATCTCTTTGGACTAAAGTAAGTTTATTTTGCAAAATATATTAACTTGACAACTCATAATAGTATCTCATGTTCCATGCATATAGATCTATTTTTATGGCGGGGTTAAGAATCTGATGCTTGATACCATTGGGCACATTTCTAGTCAGAAATATCACAACAGAGTAATTCAGGTAAAGGTTTTTTGTTTATTCACCCATTCATATTTTTCATAGCACCCTTCGATCTCTAGTGGAGACACCAATGAATGTTCTTTCAAATACATCACAGTTACTCTTTTAATGACGATGCTAGTCCATTTTGTCTTTTCTGATTTGGTTGTATGTCATATTCTGATATGTAGTGCAGCATGAAGCTGGGCATTTCTTAATAGCCTATTTGCTTGGAGTGCTTCCTAAGGGATACACATTAACAAGTTGGGAAGCTTTGATCAAGGAAAATTCACTCAATGTGCAAGCTGGAACTGCTTTTGTGGATTTTGAATTTCTTGAAGAAGTAAGTCATCTTCCTGGTTCTTTCTTGTTGATTGGGTTTATTTCCTGCTTAATTTTGCAAGGATTCTTCTCATATCGAGCCTTCTGTATATTCATTTATGCTTAATCTTTTGATTTATTTTCTAAATTACATTGTGGAGATTGGAAATACACTTGTTATCTTGCAGTTTATTGCTAATTTAGTACCAAAATTGTGCTTCAAACAAATACTGTGCATCATTACTTATGCTTAGCTTATAATAGGGGATGGCAAGTTTGGATATCCCTAGGATTCCCTAATACTCGAACCTTACTTGATTAAATGAATAGTATGGTACATTGGTACTATAACTACTTAAAAGTTATTGTATGAACCCACTCATCTACATAAATGAATTCCTGCAAAACTGCCATGATAAGTACTGTTCAGGACTTTAATGGTGAAAGACAAGGTTCTTGAGAGAAGAGGAAGTTAGAGCATCTATAGTCGTGGGAGCTCTTCATGAGTTCATTTGATGCCACATCAACGCCATGTCAAAAGTAAAAAACCTCACAGATTTCTTCGCTATAAAAAAAAAAAACTCAACAATTCCTTCATGAGTCCCATATCTTTTCATTATATATATTTCTCATATCTTTTTTATATTTTATATTATATATAATTGAATTTTTATAAAATTTAAATCAATAGATGGATAACATGAATATCATAATAATTAAACAAAAATTATATAAATATTACAGTATATCAAATAAAAAGATATAAGTTATAATAATATATATAAAAAACTAACACATCTACATCAGGTTATATCTTTGTTTAATTTTTTAAAATTATTTTCTCATATATATATATATGAAGTTGTCCTGGCGTTATCTCATTGGTATTCTTCATAAAAATTTTATAATTCTTATGAAAGATCTTAGCTTCTTGCAAAACTATTTTTTTTCATTTGATATTCTTTAATATCTTATTATTTTTTGTCGATGTTTTGTTCCATTGTGTCACTCTCTTTGATTTTGGATTTTCCCTTTTCGTTGCCTTTTGCCTTATCGGACGAATGTGGACTTCAGAGTCATCCACATTAACATTTGTATATGGATTTGATGTTGAAGTGTTTCTTCTGATTCGGATGTCCTTGTCTTCTTGCTAGAATAATGAGCAATTGATTGTGGAGCATATTTCTCATACTATCCAAGAACCCTCCACACATGCATATACTTGAAGTCTTTGCTATTATTGTTGGCTTTCCACATATTCAATGCGTTCTCCAACACATTCTTGTCACTTTAATTGTTTTGATGATGAGTATAAAAACTATTGTAGGTTACAAAAAATTCATTTACCATCGAGTCAAACTTGTAATAATGTGATTTTAGTCGTTGATAGTTTCTCGTCATAGTTCCAGTGGGTGGATGATTGTTGTAGTAATCAACTATACATGTCCAAAAAGTGTGATCCTTTTAGTTATTACTCCATGACTCCGTAAGGACCACGCCTTTGTTGGGAGATTAAAATTTTCGTTTCGAATCATCTTTCTTCAGTTCAATTTCACGCTCTTCTTGTGATAAGTGTGGTGACTACTGAGTTTGTAGTGACTATTGAGTTGCTGGAACAGATAATGACGTTACAGATTCTTTGTCGTTGATAAATAGGTCGTTAGTAGCGCTTCTTAATTCATTTAAAGGCATAACTGATAGTTGAGGAGGAGAAAATACATAAGGGAAGAAATCCCAAATTGGCTAACCAATCTTGAGGTGGATACATACCCAATGGAGCTTAGGGGGTGTTATTCGGATTTGTCGGAAGATTTTGAGAACTTTGAGAAATTTGGAGGATGTATTTTCTTCCATATTTGAAAAATTCAAAAGATTTGTGAAGAGAAGTATTGAAGTTTTTATCTATCTCGAATACAAATAGAGAATGAAAGGAAAAAAAGTAGAGAATGATAAGACAAATGAAATAAATAAGAGACTGAAGATGTATTTATAGTTTTTTTTTTAAATTTAAAAATTATAAACAAAAATTAAAAACAAAGCATTTTAATATTAAAAAAAAAGAAAAATGAAGGAGCGGCTTCGTTAAATTGAAGGAGCTCCCTCACTGAGGGAGGGAGCTTGTGGATGCCCTTAGAGATGGGCTGTGGTCCTTCATGTCGCCATATCCATCTTTTCACCCACCTGCTTCTGTAATCCTTGTGTTTGCTTCCATTGGCTTACATCACCACTGGTGCTGTGGGCACTAACACGTCGAGCTTGCATATGACCTTCTTGTGTATGATCTCTATGTCAACCACCAGCTGCTGAGCCTGTGTGCTGACAAACTCCCACAGGTGACAGTTGAGAATGGTCCCATTTTGACAGCCGTGGTTCTTGAGAATGGCAACAGTGATTTGCTGTTATTGAATATGGCCAGGGAAATGAGTAGGGATTTAGTGTTCAAATAATAATTATATATATTCTCTCAAATCCCTAAACCCTAAACTCTCAATACTCCCAAGTATCTGCAGCTATATGATTTTGCAGAATTTGAATCTACCTTGATACACACAAATAGGTGCCTAAATGTAGAATTTGAAGAACGGTGCAAAAAAGAATGGATATCAAAGATTGGTCCCTCAATCTCTTTTGGAAAGGCCAACAACCTCAGGTCCTTGTTTATAAGCAGGTCTCTGATCCAACAAGTCAGCTTCTATTTGTTTAAACAAATTTTCAATGATGAATTTCTTTCAGGCTGCATTGAAAGCTGTGGTTGCCCCATGAAAGAAGTGCGTTGAGTAACATTCAAGTGAGGGTTTACAGGGCCCTACTCAGAATGGTAGATCATCAAATAGAGCTTTTTCACATTTTTTTTTAAAAATCCATGAATAACATGAATCCATTCCTCTCGATCAAATTAATTGAAAAAGAATTAGACCATATCTTTTTCCAAGACAAACTTAAAGGAAATGAAAGGTGAAATATAAATCATGATCCACTAGTCCTCTTTGGGTCTAGCTTAAAAATAAGAAAGAGGAAACTTATGGAAGTATCATAGATTAAGATTTGATCCTATTCATGAGTGTTCCACAAATACCCCCATTTAAATAATAGAAAGTTCAAAAGTAGTGGGTTTGAATTTTCCAAAGATGATAAAACATAAACTCACAACCATTTATGTGTTGGAGATACTTCTTCTTATCTTGTGCTGAAGCAATATATAAAGCGTAGACATGGAGAAATGATTAACGGAATAGATTTGCAATTAAAAGCACCTATCACAATGCATAACTACTTAATTGGTGGATGAATTTAAATTAAATACTAGCTCTCCGCATTTCCTATGTAGGATGTTTGCCATGGTCTGTTTGAATCGTATCAATTGCCTTCCCTACATGCTATCAGCAACCTTGAGCATAGGTGGGGCATTGACATGGCATTATCTGTAAAATTATATTTGGCTCAGAAAATTTAAAATGACTAGGACAGCAAGTATTGGAATTTCAAATTAGTCATGATGTTAATTTTATCACCTGAAAATATATTTGTAAAAAATTTGAATTTTAATATTTATTGTTTTCATTATGCCATTTAGATTCAGTCATTCACTAGAATACTATTAGCATACACCTAAATATCTAAGTATTAATTCACATTCATTCTGAGCTAAAGTCATGATTATGCATATTCTATAGTTTTCTGGCACTTCAGAAGGTGATTTATAAATCACAACTTCTTAGCGTTGCCACTTTCTCACTGCACCTACCTCGCCTCTATAAAAGCACCAAATAATTAAGCTATCCAGCCTACTATAATGGTTTATTGTTTGAATATCTTGCCATAAGTTTATGCAGCCTAACTGTGTTCATGGTTTCATGCAGATAAATGCGGGAAAGCTATCAGCAAAGGTGAGGCACTAGTTTTTGTTCTGCCTCAAACACAATAACCTTTTCACTTTCCAGAATTGATCTCATTTCAGCAAACTGATTTTGTTTTCCTTTTCTCGTGTATTCACAACATTGAGACATTTCATAATTTATCCTTGTCGAGATAGAAGTTTCTTATTCATTCAGATTGCTCTTTAGCGTCCAAGTCATCTCTTAGTTTCCTGGCACATTTTGTTACTCTTTCGCTAACCTCTATTTAAAGCAGATGCTTAACAGATTCTCATGCATAGCACTGGCAGGAGTAGCTGCAGAGTACCTCCTATTTGGGTATGCTGAAGGTGGTCTTGCCGACATTGACAAGGTTGGCCTCCATCCCAAGCTTTTGACCTTAATTTGCCTTGGGTTTTCTTAATCTTGACTCAACCCTAATGATATTGGTTAGAGGAAAAGGTCCAGACAGTAGTCCTACTCTAGTCTTTTCAATTAAGTTCCTGAAACAATCCCAATTCTTACTTGGATTTTTCTCATAACATTGGAAGTATAGTTGGATAAGTTGCTCAAGAGCTTGGGTTTCACCCAGAGGAAAGCAGATTCCCAAGTTAGATGGTCTGTGCTGAATACTGTTCTTTTACTCCGTCGCCATGAAAAAGTTAGATCACAGCTTGCTGAGGCCATGGCTTTGGGGAAATCAGTTGGCTCTTGCATTGACATAATTGAAAAGTTCATTAATTGTGATGATATTTGACATACAATACCATATTTTCCCGGGATATTAGTGAGCTGATATTGCTAAAAGTTCAGTAACATGGATATAAATAAGTCCAATGTCGTCCATTTTAAATATTTGAGATTTCAGGATGGTTGTTTCAGTTTGTTCTCCTGACTGATGGTTATTTGTTGCCTCTTGGAACTTGGTATGCTTACCTTCTCGGATGTTTTTTTTACCAGGTATCTAGATACAATAACCCGATTAATTTTAGGATAGACAGTCCATCTTATATTTTGCCAACAAAGTAAATCAAGGAAATATAGAGGTTCATGATGTGATATTTCAGTTTCATTAGTAGTTCAATACATGTAAGTTTAAAGAACTATGGTTGCTTGGAAAATGAACCCTACTTACCACCACCACCACATCAAGCCTGACATTAATGATGTAATTTTTTTAGTTATCATTATCTATTTGACCGATTAATTTTGGGAATGATTGATTTGATTTTATGATTTTTTTTTTTTTTTATCAATTATCAAGATGAATTTAAAAGTGCTCATAGTGAGTTGTCAGTAGACAAACATCCCATGTTTGTCTATTGTTATTCCATTGGAGAAAATAGTACCGTAATTGAAAATCAAACTGGTACTTAGGAGATTGCATGGGCATCCTATCAAACTATGGGTACTTAGACGATTGCTGGAGGCATTAATGGATGTAACCTAGAACTTCATAAGGGTGATGGATCTACGTTTATTATCATCGCACACTTTGGTGAAAGGAACCATTGAACATCTAAGAACTCCATGGGGCTTGACCCTACAATTGAACTGTCGTCCTAGGATCATTATGTTGTGGTTCTTTCGGATTTTGCAATGTCACACATCAAATGAGTTAAGACTAAGCTCTAACTAAAGGTGGATCGTGCGAGCCAAGGCCCAAGCCTTAAAATGGATTGGATTACACAGGTTGGCTCGAGTCAGTTCTTATGATATCGACTATCATAACTGTGGATGCTGTAAACAAGTTCACATTCGTCTAAATTTTTGTCGATATCAGGAATTTGTACGGACTAGAGTTTTAGAAAAACATTTGTTTCTTATAAAATGAACGATCTCATTTCTGATTCAACTGGATGAAAATCTGAGCTTAACCTAATCTCTATAAGTATTTGTTTCCCCCATGAACAAACATGAAAAAGACACTGAAGTAAATCGGTATCAACCATTTGGTTTTACAATGAATTAGTTTAAAACATGGTCAAACTAAACTTTGGTCAAATAGTATATAATAACCCAAAACTAGGGTTGTAATCGAGTCAAGTTGAGCTCCTGCCAGCTCTAGCTCGAGAAAACTACATAAGCTCGACTTGATCTCGAGCTTGACTTAGAAAAATAAATTAAAAACCTGTTAAAGTATAGATTCAAATTGTAGACCTCAAATATACCAAATGATATGCTCTAGTCTCAAACTTCGATCCTTAACTTATTCTTCATTTTGAAAGTAATAATAATTTTAATTATTAAAATATTAAATTAATCTAGCTTGACAAGGCTTGACGAGCCATCGAGTCAGTGTTAAATGTTCTCGAGCTCGGCTCAAATGTTAAACGAGCCGGTTAGAGCTCGGCTCGAGCTCGATCAAATTCAAGCTCGAGTTGAGCTTTGACCGAGCCGCTCGCGAGCAGCTCACGAGCGGCTTGACTCATTTGTACCCCTACCCAAAACACAATAGATAAGTGAGTTTATTTATCTTAAATTAGGCCATGGGGTTATAGTGCAATGGAAAGACGTCAAGTTGTCAATGTACCCACAGTTGGATTCCCAGTTACAGTGTATTTAAAGAGATTTATTTTTTAAATGGGGTGCGTAACCATATGACACTAGGGGTTTGGGTCGCTCTCCGTGAGTAGTTTTTTGATTTATACTGACGGTCGATGGAAAATTTACGTGACACTGGAAGATCAATTTCGGTGTAGTCAGGGGGCGTAGCCACCTTAAACAGAGGGGGTGCGACCACCCCCTCTCACATATATATACTCCAAGTATTAAATTTTAAAATTAAAATATATAATAATAAATGAATGAATTAAATTATATGACACGAAGTAAGGAAGTTAAATTAAAATTGAATTGAGTTTGAACTAAATCCAATGGATGAATATGGAAATAAGGATTATGTTGGTTTAAATCCGGATTGATTTGAAGTTGAGTTATGACCAAATCAAATTTAATGTTTAAATGAGTTCGATCGATTTAAAAGGAATTAGGATATTTTTGACAAAATCTTTCATTTTTTTTCTCCCTCTCTTCCCTACGCACATTGCAACCCCTTCGTCCATTCCTCGATTTTATTTTTTTTCTTTCTCTTCTTCCTAATTTGCTTCTTCTCCTCTTCTTCAATATAAATAAACCTACAATTTTTCCACTTCTCTTCTAAAGCACAAGAACTCTTTTTTCTTCTCCTTTCTCTTCTCCGATAAGCAAGTAATGCAACACCAATTGCTGCTCTCTTCCAACAATAAGATTGAGTAGCCCTCAGCACCCATATCTTCTTCCTCTTCTTGTATTTTTTAAGATTTTATTGACACCACAAGAATAGTCATGTTTTGTTTTACCTTACTCTCTTTGTGTCATTGTCGAGCTCACTAAAACTAGTTGAAATGCTAACAATGAAGGTAAAATTCTCTCTCTATTTTTTTTTTTTACTTCTTTCTCTCTATCTTATATTTTTTATTTTTCTCAAAAATAAGTTATTTTCTTCTTCTTTTATGAATTTTTTAAAATTATTCCTTCTGATAAAAATCTTAACTACGTCACTGGGTGTAGTTTTTTTTTTTTTAAATCCTAAGTTGTATTTTATGTCAGATGACAATTTTTTTTTTTTTTTTTTTTTTTGCTCTCAGTAATATCACGAATTTCAACTTTTGACTTCATTAACTACGTTAAGCTGGTCGTTGGTGTATCCAAATCTTCACCCCTTTAATTGGACATATACATATACGTACACGTATATATGCTTCCCGCATACGTGCCCGACTTAGAATGGTGCAGATACCCTTTCTCTCGAATCAGTACGCTTGAGAGGTTAGAAAAGCACAAAAACACAAAACTATAAATTGCAGAAAAAACAAACAAAAAACTCGGATAATTCAAATATCTGAAACAGATAAATTCTATTTCTTCGCCAGAATAGAAGAGCAGAGAAGAATAAAGTGGATAAAGTAAATTCATTTACGAGGTGAGTTTTAGAGGCTTACATAAACTTTTAATATTATAATATTTATACTTGTTAACGATGAGGGTGTAGCTCATATGGTAGAGGGCTTGTTTTGCATGTAAGAGGTACGGGGTTCGTTTCCCGCACCTTCATTAAATTTAAGTATTTGTCCCTATTCTTAAATTTTTTATTTAAAAAAAAACAACAGCTAAAGAAGACGACTTATTTATTTACAACCATGATCATTTTCTCCGCTTCTGTCGCCCGCCTTCCTCTTCCTCATCGTTCTTTGCATCATCCCGCTTCCACAGTTCCACTCCATCCGCGTACCTTGTGCCCAGCCCCATTATCCGTCGAGAGGCTGGTCTCCTCCTCCAAGTAGATCACCTTGCACGAGCCTTCGCCGACCCTCCTGGCTGCGCCGCGCCGCCCCCTCTGGTCTCGCCTTTTGCTATCGTGTCATCGACATCGGCATGCCCGCCACCAAGGGGTAGCTCATCAAGATGAAGCGCCCTTTTGCGCACTCTTCCGCCTACTTGACCACGGGGTTGCCCTAAAATTTGGATCTTGCATAGCAATTCAAAACCACGGGGGTGTAGCTCATATGGTAGAGCGCTCGCTTTGCATGCGAGAGGCACGGGGTTCGATTCCCCGCACCTCCATTAAATTTTAGTATTTGACCCTTTTCTTAATTTTTTTATTTAAAAAAAAACAACGGCTAAAGAGCTAAAGAAAGAAGGTGACCTGTTTATTTACAGCCATGGCCATTTCCTTCGCTTCTACCACGCGCCTTCCTCTTCCTCACTATTCTTCGCGCCGTCTCGCTTCCACAGTTCCACTCCATCTGTGTACCCTTGCCCAACCCCATTCTCCATCGAGAGGCTGGTCTCTTCCTCTCTTTCCTCCTCCAAGTAGATCACCCCGCACGAGCCTTCGCCAACCCTCTTGGTTGCGCTGCGCCGCCTCCTCTGGTCTCGCCTTTTGCTATACTGTCATCGGCATCGGCATGCCCGCCACCAAGGGGTAGCTCAACAAGGTGAAGCACCCTTTTGCGCACTCTTCCGCCTAGTTGACCACAAGGTTGCCCTAAAGTTTGGATCTTGCATAGCAATTCAAAACCATGGGGGTGTAGCTCATATGGTAGAGCACTCGCTTCGCATGTGAGAGGCACGGGGTTCAATTCCCTACACCTCCATTAAATTTTAGTATTTGGCCCTTCCCTTAATTTTTTTATTTTGAAAAAAACAACAGCTAAAGAAGGCGACCTATTTATTTAAAGCCATGACCATTTCCTCAGCTTCTGCTGCCCGCCTTCCTCTTCCTCACCATTCTTCGTGCCGTCCTGCTTCCATAGTTCCACTCCATCCGCGTACCCTATGCCCAACCCCATTCTCCGTCGAGAGGTTGGTCTCTTCCTCTCTTTCCTCCTCCAAGTAGATCACCCCACACGAGCCTTCGCTGACCCTCTTGACTGCGTCGCGCCGCCCCTTCTGGTCTCGCCTTCTGCTTTCACGTCATCGGCATCGGCACGTCCGCCACCAAGGGGTAGCTCATCAAGGTGAAGCACCCTTTTGCGCACTCTTCCGCCTACTTGACCACGGGTTTGCCCTAAAGTTTGAATCTTACACAGTGTTTCAAAACCATGGGGGTGTAGCTCATATGGTAGAGCGCTCGCTTCGCATGCGAGAGGCACGGGGTTCAATTCCCCGCACCTCCATTAAATTTTAGTATTTGGCCCTTTTCTTAATTTTTTATTCAAAAAAAAAAAAATAACTAAAGAAGGTGACCTGTTTATTTACAGTTATAGCCATTTCCTCCGCTTCTGCCGCCCACCTTCCTCTTCCTCACCGTTCTTTGCATTGTCTCGCTTCCACAGTTCCACTCCATCTGCGTACCCTATGCCCAGCCCCATTCTCCGTCGAGAGGCTCGTCTCTTCCTCTCTTTCCTCCTCCAAGTAGATCACCTGCACGAGCCTTCGCCGACCTTCCTGACGGCGCTGTACCGCCCCCTCTAGTCTCACCATCTGCTATCGCGTCGTCGACATCGGCACGTCCGCCACCAAGGGGTAGCTCATCAAGGTGATGCACCCTTTTGCGCACTCTTCCGCCTACTTGACCCTTTTGCTAGAGGCATGGGATTTGATTCCCCGCACCTCCATTAAATTTTAGTATTTGGCCCTTTTCTTAATTTTTTTATTTAAAAAAAATAATAGCTAAAGAAGGTGACCTGTTTATTTATAGTCATGGCCATTTCCTTCGCTTCTGCCGCCCACCTTCCTCTTCCTCACCGTTCTTTGCACCGTCTCGCTTCCACAGTTCCACTCCATCCGCGTACCCTGTGCCCGGCCTCATTCTCCGTCGATAGGCTCATCTCTTCCTCTCTTTCCTCCTCCAAGTAGATCACCCCCGCACGAGCCTTTGCCAACCTTCCTGACGGCGCCACACCGCCCCTCCAGTCTCACCATCTGCTATCACGTTGTCGACATCGGCACGTCCGCCACCAAGGGGTAGCTCATCAAGGTGATACACCCTTTTGCGCACTCTTCCACCTACTTGACCACGGGCTTGCCCTAAAGTTTGGATCTTGCGCAACAATTCAAAACCACGGGGGTGTAGCTCATATGGTAGAGCGCTCGCTTCGCATGCGAGAGGTACGGGGTTCGATTCCCCGCACCTCCATTAAATTTTAGTATTTGGCCTTTTTCTTAATTATTTTTATTAAAACAAAAACAACAGCTAAAGAAGGCGACCTGTTTATTTACAGCCATGGCCATTTCCTCCGCTTCTGCCGCCCACCTCCCTCTTCCTCATCGTTCTTCGCGCCATCCCGCTTCCACAGTTCCACTCCATTTGCGTACCTTGTGCCCAACCCCATTATCCGTCGAGAGGCTGGTCTCTTCCTCTCTTTCCTCCTCCAAGTAGATCACCCCGCACGAGCCTTCGTCGACCCTCCTGACTGCGTCGCGCCACCCCCTCTGGTCTCGCCTTTTGCTATCGTGTCGTCGGCATCAGCATGTCCGCCACCAAGGGGTAGCTCATCAAGGTGAAGCACCCTTTTGCGCACTTTTCCGCCTACTTGACCACGGGTTTGCCCTAAAGTATGGATCTTGCACTATGATTCAAAACTATGGGGGTGTAGCTCATATGGTAGAGCGTTCGCTTCGCATGCGAGAGGCACGGGGTTCGATTCCCCGCACCTCCATTAAATTTTAGTATTTGGCCCTTTTCTTAATTTTTGTTATTAAAAAAACAACAGCTAAAGAAGACGACCTGTTTATTTACAGCCATGGCCATTTCATCTGCTTCTGTCGCCCGCCTTCCTCTTCCTCACCGTTCTTCGTGCCGTCCTGCTTCCACAGTTCCACTCCATCCGCGTACCCTGTGGCCAACCCCATGGGGGTGTAGCTCATATGGTAGAGCGCTCGCTTCGCATGCGAGAGGCACGGGGTTCGATTCCCCGCACCTCCATTAAATTTTAGTATGTGGCCATTTTCTTAATTTTTGTTATTAAAAAAAAAAACAACAGCTAAAGAAGGTGACCTGTTTATTTACAGCCATGGCCATTTCCTCTGCTTCTGTCGCCCGCCTTCCTCTTCCTCACCATTCTTCGTGCCGTCACGCTTCCACAGTTCCACTCCATCTGCGTACCCTGTGGCCAACCCCATTCTCCGTCGAGAGGTTGGTCTCTTTCTCTCTTTCCTCCTCCAAGTAGATCACCCTGGTATATTCTTGGACGACTCTCACAAGTCCGAAGTCCGGACGCTTGGATGACCTCTTGGTGCCTCGATTTAGGGGGTGCATTTGGACACCCGGATATGTGAGTGTCGCCCAGAAATATGATACGGAAAACATACTTTAGCTCATGGTGACCTTTAAGTATGAATAAACTAGAGGAACCTTAAAATAATTATGTTTCTCTCTCTTGACTTCTCTTATTATTTAGCCTCTTTGATGGAGCAAATGCCTATTTATTAGATAGAAGGAGGATAATTTTGTAACCTTTCATTTACACATTCTATCAATGTGTACATTCAATTGTCTTTTAATACAATACGTTAATTCTTATATTGCATGAATATGAGAATGATCTTTTCTTTTTCTTTAAATTTTTACATGAATATGAAGAGAATTGTCTCTTTATTGACCAATATAAATGTAGCCATTAATCATAATTGTTACTATTTAATTATAATAAAATTAAAGAATACGTACCATTATACATGTGGGTCATTAATAAGAAATAAAATATTATTTCTAACATTCTCTCACTTGGCACAAGTGACTTTATACAATTCAATGCACAAAACATAAATTATTGCTAATATTCTAAATTGGTTAATAAATCATCATTAAACAAAAACTAGTAAGGATCATAACAGTTGTACATCATTAGTTTAACATACTTCTTTCCATGTATCACAATATTAGTTATATACTTAACATGAACATAATGAGATATAACTTAATGGTCCATCCATAATATTTTATTAGAGACAAATCCTGTTAATAACTGCATAATCCATTTATGTATATACACTAATATAGAAAAACATGATGCATAAATATATCAGAAACAACATTCAAAGAGCTCTAAGAGTCAAATAAAAATGAGCATAAACTTAATTATGGAGTCATTAATAATTTTCCATAATGCCCATCCTTATGACATGTTCATTAAATGTCTTTGGTGACAATCCTTTAGTTAATGGATATGCAATTATAAGGTAGGTGTTAATGTGCTCAATTGACACTCTTTGTTTCTGAACTTCTTCTTTAACAACAAAGTATTTTATTTCCATGTGTTTAGCACCTTTTAAATACTTGTCGTTCTTAGAAAAGAAGACTATTGCGACATTATCATAGAAAATTTTCAACAGCTTGGCAATATTGTCGACTATTCCAAGTCCTAAAATGAAGTTTTGCAACCATAATTCATGAATGGTGGCCTCAAAGCATGCCACAAACTCAGCTTCTATAGTTGAAGCAACAATGATTGACCGCTTCACACTTTTTCATGAAATTGCTTCTCCAGCTAAGAGGAACAAATAGTCAAATGTAGAGTTTTTAGAATCTAAGAATCCAGCAAAATTTGAATTTGAGTATCCTATCACCTTAAGATGATCGAATCTCCTATAATTGAGTATATATTCTTTTGTTCCTTGTAAATATCACTAAACTTTCTTTACAACTTTCCAATGATATAATCCCAGATTACTTTGATACTTGTTCAACATTCCAACAACAAAACTAATGTTTGGTCTGGTATAAGTTTGGGCATATATTAAGCTTCCAACGATAGATGCATAAGGAATTTGTTCCATTTGTTTGCATTTCAATTCATTCTTTCGGCATTGCATAAGGCTCAATTTATCACATTTTTGAATTAGTACAATACTTGCAGAACATTTTTCAATTCTAAATCTCTCTAAAACTTTAGTAATATATGATTTTAGAGACAACCCTAACATTCCTTATGATCTATCATGGAATATTTCAATTCCTATCACATAAAATACCTCACCCATATCTTTCATTTCAAAGTTCTTTGAGAGAAATTTCTTGGTCACATGTAATAAACCAAGATCATTAGCAACAAGCAAGATATTATCAACATATAGAATCAGCAAAATAAACTTACTCCCACTGACCTTTAGATATATACATTGATCAATGGTATTTTCCTTAAATCCAAAGGAAACTATAGTATCATTAAACTTAAAATACCATTGTCGGGAAGCTTGTTTAAGTCCGTATATTGACTTCTTAAGCTTACACACCATGTGTCCTTTTCCTTTAATTGAAAAATCCTTAGGTTGGTCCATATAGATCACTTCATCTAAATCTCCATTCAAAAAGGTAGCTTTCATATCTAAATCTCCATTCTAAGTGAGTCCTTTTTTGAGACAAGAGAAAATGTCTCTTTGTAGTCAACACCATCTTTATGAGTAAAACCTTTGGCAACAAGTCTAGCCTTGTATCGTTCGCTACCATTAGAGTCACGTTTGGTCTTAAAGACCCATTTACATCCAACTATCTTTGACCTTCAGGTAATTCAACAAGGTCCCAAATTTTATTATGATCCATTGATTTCAACTCTTCAATTATAGCATCAAACCACTTAGAAGAATTCACACTTTTCATGACTTGTGAAAATGAAATTGGATCTTCATCAATATTTAAGTCAAATTATGACTCTTGTAGATAGACCACATAATCATTCAGAATAGCTGATCTTCTTTCCCTTTCAAACCTTCTTAATGCTATTGCTTGTGGTTCATTAACATTAGGTTCATTGTGAACAACATTATGGAGTATTTGGCCATTCATTTGTTGTTCTTGTAGGTTGTCAAAATGTCCTACAACTATAGGAACAACAACTTGAGAAGAAGTAATTGACAAAAGTATTTGCACCCTAACTTCTTGAATTTCCACATCATGTGATTTAACACTCCCACTAATTTGACTATTCTCAATGAACCTAGCATTTCCAGTTTCAATAATTTTCATAGAATGATTAGGATAATAAAATCTATACCCTTTAGACTTTTCTAGATAACTAATGAAAAATCCACTGGTTGTTCTTAAATCCACTTCCTTGTCATGTGGATTATAAATTCTTACTTCCGCTGGGCAACCCCAAATATATAGGTGCCTTAAACTAGGTTTCCTTCCAGTCTATAGTTCAAAAGTAGTTTTTGGAACTACCTTACTAGGAACCCTATTCAACAAGTACATAATGTTGGATTGAGATATTCGCTAGAGGGGGGGAGGGTGAATAGCGATTAAAAATTTTTTGTATAGAGTAAGCAGCGGAAAACAAAACACAATGCTAACAAGGTCGTTTTACTTGGTTCGGAGCCTTTGTCGACTCCTACTCCAAGGCTCGCACTCGTTGAGTGCTTTCGTTGGGCAATTACTAATAATTCGAAATATTTTTACAAATGCAGTACAAGAATTTTAGTAAAGGAAAAGAAACTGATAATAAGAGAATAATAAGAAAACAAAACTTGTCAGAGAGCCTTCGCAACGTCGCAGGAGCACAGAAGCGTAGATCGTAAGTTGTTGAGTTGTTCCTTTGCTTCAGCCTTCACCTTCCTTATATAGGAGGTTCAGGGCGCCCAGATCCCTTCAGGGCGCCCTGAATGTGACGTAGTCGAGCCAATTAGGGTGCTCTACGTGGCGAAGCGACGTTGTGGATAAAACTTACCTCCGGGCGCTCGGACCCTTGTTTTTCAACAATCTCTTTCCTGCAAGAAAACGTTAGTCCGAGGCAATGTAAATTATATATATCCTACAAAACAGAGTGTTAGCACAATTTATAATAAAATAGAATAGTAATTAGATTCTATCTCCTTGAGACTGGAATCTAGTCACGATCTCGATTTAGATATTCGAAATGGATCTAAGTCGGATCGACGCCTAATGTTCCCTTTCCGGGAATGCGTTCTCACAGTCACTCCCTTCTAGTGACTTACCTTCACTTAGCTGCTAGACGTCCGGTCAACCCTTCGACCCATCTGGGGTTTGTGCTAGCTATCCGGTCAGCCCGTCGCCCTAGCTGGACTTCATGCCAAATGTTCGGTCAGCCCATCGACCCGTTTGGACTTCGTGCCAGCTATCCGATCAGCCTGTCGACCTAGTTGGGCTTCATGCCAGACATTAGGTCAGCCCGTCGACCTGTCTGGGCTTCTCCTGCACACTCGATCAGAGTATTAGATAACAACGAGACTAACTTAACCTATTTTTTCATTCATCAAAACTTGAGTTAGACTGTTAGTGATAACTACACCAACAATCTCCCTTTTTGATGCAATGACAACCTGGTTAAGTTAGTGAAAAACATATGCAAGTAAAAGCAAGCATTTATAAGGTTGTTAAGTTAGCTTAGCTTTGTTTCAACTTTGTTTTAAATTTTGTTGTTTAACTAACTTAAATTTTGTTGTTTAACTAACTTAAATCACCTAACCCTCCCCCTTTGGCATTCATCAAAAGTCAACATAGAACAAAATATAAAAAAAATGCAAGGAAGTCTTAGAAATGTAAGTCAGATTAACTTGGGGGAGTTTAAGCTAGAAATATAGAAAGATAACTTTTGTTTTAAGCTTTTATCTTTTATCTTTTTTCAAAAAATAATTAACTTTAGAAAGATGACTTAAAAATAGTTATCTTTAAAATTTTTAATTTTAACTTAATTTTTCGAAATAAGTTTTGCAAATTGAAAACATAATTTTCAAATATTGGTTAAGTCCAATTTTCAAATCAAGTTTTCAAAACTAAATAAGATTTTATTTCTCAAGACTTAGTTTGTAAACTATAACTAAGTGAAATCTGTGTTCAAACCTAAGTTTGTAACCTCCAATTTTTAAAATAAATCTCTAAAAAATATGTTTTTAAAACCAAGTAGAATATAATTTTCAAAATGAAAGATTAAGTTACACACCTGAATACAATTTATTTTTCAAAATCAACATTTTTTTTAAACCTAAGTTTGGAAGGTCAAAACTAAGTTTAAAAAGTATGAATTTCAAAATTGAATTTGAAAAGTTTAGAGTTTAAAAATAAAATCAATTTTCAAACGTAAGTTTAAAACAATCTAATTAAGGAGATTTAACTTTTAAAAATTAAATTTGAAAACCCCAAACAAAATTTTTAAAAGCACTTAGTTTGTATTAAAATGATCTAAAATGAGATATTTTTCAATAATTAATTTCAAAAATAATTAATCCTCCCCCTTAACCTGACATTACAAAAACTGTCTAACCAGTTAGCTACTTACTGACTATTAGAGGATAGCAGTTTTCACTTGGTTAGTCAGGTTAAGTCTAATTGTAATCAGTTAGTGTTTGACTAAACTGAATGACTTAACCTGATTAATGTATGTTTGATATTTAACGCCCAGACTTATGTCGATGCATTGAAATAAGCATCTTAAGTCCAGGCACTTTGCCTATGCATCTCACCCCTTTCTATGTTCGGCAATTACAAATAAGGGAATCCTAGGGTGTTGGTGAGATGCTCAAGTACTAGCCCTAGGGGAACATGCTTTCTAAGGAATTGTTCTAGTCTAAGGCTAAAACTAATTTAAAATTCTAGAAATAAAAGATTTAAAAAAAATAAAGATTCTATCCTAGAATTTGAAAGCACTATTTTTGAAAACAATTTTTGCAATCCTAGTCTATTAAACACATCAGGATAAATCATTATCAGAGTTGAGATATACCTAAGTCAGAGTAACTCAGAATAGCATAAGTCAATGTCAAGGTCAAAATACAATGATCATAATAAAATAAACATAGTGATGATGAAGTCTATCGAGATGAGGAGGGGGGTGGTCCGGATCCCAAGGAACGTAACATCTCGATCAGCTCAGTGTGACGGGTTCGGTCATCCTCTCGGAAACTGGATAGATCATGTCAAAGGTTGGAGATCTCCTGTCTTATGTCTCGTCGCAAGTCGGAGACCTCCTGCCTCACCTCTCGACGTAGGTCGGTGACCTCCTGCCGCATGCCTCGATGAAAATCGGAGACCTCCTAACAGAAACTCGTCATGGATAGCTCGAGTCCGGCAACTCGATCGCCTAGAGTGCAAGGAACGAGATGAGGTGCTCGGCCTAGAGGTGGCAGTGGTATAGGGGCCGGAGCGTCCTCGCCGAATTCTGCCTCCTCTTGTGCATCTGGGTCTGGCTGGTGCTGTGCCCCCCTCCACCAAGATAGGACACCCTTATCATCTATATGAACACCTCCTAGAGAGAAGTTCCTAGGTCCTAAGACGTTGAACTCAGTCATGACTCGGATATCGCTTCGGGTGACGTTAATACATAGGGAGGCGAAATATGCCGTCAAAATATGACAATACGGCATATGAACTCGAGCACTAGTGGTGACTCCAGCTGAGTGGATAATGGTCTGAAAGATATGTAAACTAATGTCTATGTCTAATCTATGGCAAAGGGCATACAAGAGAAAGGAATGAAATGGACGCATCATCGCTATGTCGCGAGTGGACAACGGTAAGATGTAGAAGACTACAACCTTATAGAGTACATAATCGTGAACTCGAAGGGATACTAACCTAAACATAGTCACAGTGGGTACTCACTCTCCCAAAAAAAAATACGAGTAAATTGTATCCAGAGTAACGTGCGAGTAAGGATCATCAAATGGTAGACCCCTAGGAGGGTAACACTGAAAAGGGCACGTAGATGGTCGTAACTTTAAAATGTCCTGGATAATGGTAGGAGATAACGTGATATCCGTACCAACTACCCTAGTAGTATAAGTAAGATCATTTACCCTAACTAAGTTGTTATAAAATTTGGCACATAAACTTATGTTTACTGAACTGGTATAGTAAACAAGGTTCTGTAAGTTATAGTGGTTAATGACCTCTACAGCTGGAATACAGGAACACAAGAAAAACTGTCTATCTAACCACCTAGTCCTAATAGGCATATAGATGATAGACTCAAACCTAATCCTAAGTTCTTCAGTAGGGAACCTAGGGTCAACACTAGCAGTAGAGGGCCCAACACCAGATCTAGAACGTTTCCTAAATTAAAAAAAACTATACTAAGCATAAAAAAATAAGTGAAATATTTAAGAGAACTTAAGGGGAAAAAAGAAATTTACCGAGGCATCGTGAGTAAGATTTTTAGAAATGACAACCTCGGTTGATTCGCAGTCGCGTAATAACCGAAGAAACGAGGAAAAATTTTAATTAACACTTCCTCTCTCATTGAGGCTCGAAGAAAGAATTTACAAGAGATGAATAAGTGAAGTGCAAGAGGAGGGGGGGGGGGGGTGCCCTACCCCCCTTTTATAGAGGCGTCCGGGCGCCCTGGTTTTAGTCGAGCGGGCCGCCCGGAGTACCTTCCGGGTGCTCCGGGTTACTATACAAGGACACCCGGCCCTGGTTTTTGACCGGGTAAATTTATTTTTTTTAAAGGAATTTTAAAATAGATTTTAAAGTTTTAAAAAGATTTAAAAATAATTTTTAAAATTTTTCAAAAGAATTTTTAAAGTTTTTAAAAGAATTTTTAAACTAAGTTTTAAAGTTTTTACAAAAGAATTTTTAAAATAATTTTTAAAGTTTTTAAAAGAATTTTAAAAATAATTTTTAGAGTTTTTAAAAGAATTTTAAAGATAATTTTTAAAGTTTTTAAAAGATATTTTTAAAATAATTTTTAAAGTTTTTAAAAGTATTTTAAAAATATTTTTTTAAAGCTTTTAAAAAGAATTTTTTAAATAATTTTTAAAATTTTTCAAAAGAATTTTTAAAATAAGTTTTAAAGTTTTTCAAAAGAAATTTTAAAATAAGTTTTAAAGTTTTTTCAAAAGAATTTTTAAAATAATTTTTAAAGTTTTAAAAATAATTTTTAAACTTTTTTTCAAAAGAATTTTTAAACTACTTTTTAAAGATTTTTTCAAAAGAATTTTTAAAATAATTTTGAAAGTTTTTTTTTAAAAGAATTTTTAATGTTTTTCAAAAGAATTTTTAAAATAATTTTTAAAGTTTCTAAAATAATTTTTAAAGTTTTTAAGATAATTTTTAAAGTTTTTTAAAAGAATTTCTAAAATAATTTTTAAAGTTTTTTCAAAAGAATTTTTAAAGTTTTTTTTCAAAAGAATTTTTAAAATAATTTTTAACGTTTGTTTTCAAAAGAATTTTCAAAATAATTATTAAAGTTTTTTTTCAAAAGAATTTTTAAAATAATTTTTAAATTTTTTCAAAAGAATTTTTAAAATAATTTTTAAAGTTTCTTTAAAAGATATTTTTAAAATAATTTTTAAAGTTTTTCAAATGAATTTTTAAAATAATTTTTAAAGTTTTTCAAATGAATTTTTGAAATAATTTTTAAGGTTTTTAAATTAATTTTTAAAGTTTTTTCAAAAGAATTTTTAAACTAATTTTTAAAGTTTTTAAGATAATTATTAAAGTTTTTCAAAAGAATTTTTAAAATAATTTTTATTTTTTTTTAAAAGATATTTTTATAATAATTTTTAAAGGTTTTCAAAAGAATTTTTAAAATAATTTTTAAAATTTTTCAAACGAATTTTTAAAATAATTTTTAAAGTTTTTTTAAAATATATTTTTAAAATAATTTTTAAAGTTTTTCAAAAGAATTTTTAAAATAATTTTTAATGTTTTTCAAAAGAATTTTTAAAATAATCTTTTAAAGTTTTGAAAATAATTTTTAAAGTTTTTTTTCAAAAGAATTTTTAAAATAATTTTTCTAATAATTTTTAAAGTTTTTCAAAATAAATTTTAAAGTAATTTTTAATGTTTTTCGAAAAAAATTTTAATATAATTTTTAATATTTTTATTTTTTAATTTAATTTAATTTATGTTTTTAGTCATCTCACCTGATCTATGTTTTTAATTAGGGAATCCTATAATTTTGTGAGATGAATTAGGTTCAGTTTTAGGGTTTGGTTTAACTTTTTATTAGATTCAGGTTTAGCTTTGGGCTCAACAAATAGATATTTTTCGGATAAACTTCTGGGCTATGGTGAGTCACTTGGGCATCATTAGAATAACCATGCCTTCGAGGTTTTCTAAATAGTCCTATCCACTGAACTTAATGCAAAATCTTGGTCTAACTAGTTAAGATCCGTAAAGGGTAGCTTCAGTTAGTTCCACTAAGCCAAATGCACCAGGTTGAAGCCATATCTTCCTAGACATGCATAGACATAGTTTCCCTAATGTACTATCATCCAAAACTTCACCAGTACCATAGTTTAAGTTAAACATGGTCCCTTTCTAACTAGTCCTAATTACCCTGTCAGGTATATTATTTTTGGAGGTGCCAGCTATTCTGGAGGCTCCCCCTGAATTATTAGCCTTTATTTTTTAGTTTTAGTTCTTGGCTTATGTCTGTTACTTTTATAATTATAATTGACTTGATGATATTCTAAGTTTTGAGGGGTTTTAAAATATTTAGATTTTGAATTTATTGGTCTAGGTTTGTATTTTAGTTTTTGATTTGATTTATTCGATTTTACATAATATATTTTTTCTTTGGGTATGTAGTATTGGTTAAGTCCTACTTGCGTGGTTAAGCACGCTTTCGGAACCCAAGCTTTACTTGATTGTTTGTGATGGGTTATTAACGATTTAAATGTTTTATTTGAACTTGACTTGTAGCCAAGTCCGATTTTGTTGTAAATTACTTTTTGATTATTTAAAATTAGATCTAAATTCTTAGATCTTGTTGTAAATTTTTCTAAGAGATCTTTTAATCTATTAATTTCTATTTTTAGTGATAAATTTTCCTCCTCAAGTGTTAGGTCTTGAGTTGGATTTGGATTTTTGATTTGTTCCTTGAGATTTTGATTTTCCTCAAGGAGCAATTTATTTGCATTTTCTATTGTAATTAATTTCCTATTTAAACATGCAATAATTTTAAAGAACTTTCTATTCAAATTAAAGTATACCTCTTCGGGACCTTCGGAAATGAGTACGGACTCGTGGCTCGATTCAAGTTCGGACCCGTCTTTCGATTTGTCCTCTAACTCTGTTTCGAGGGCCATCAATGCGTGGTGACTCTGGTGCTTCTGGTCTTCGGCCTCTGATTCTTCTGATGAAGAGTCGTCCCAGGTTGTTTTGAGAGCTTTCTTCTTGGATGTCTTCGTCTTGTCGCTCTTCAATCTCGGGCACTCATTCTTGTAGTGACCCTTCTTGTTAAACCCGAAGCAGGTCACGTTCCTTGGTTCGGTTGGGGAGTTGATCTTCTACAGGTCCTTTTTGCTGAAGGTCTTTTTCCTCCTGGTGAATATTTTCCTTACCTGGTTCACCAAGTACTCTTCGTCTTCAGAATCCTGGTCAGACTCATCTTCATGCTCAGACTTGGTCTTCGTTCTTTCCTTGGAGGAACCTGCAAATAAGGCAATACCTTTCTCGGTCCCGACGTTAGTTTGCTCATGTAATTATAATTCACAAAATAATTCATCTAATTTTAACTTAGATAAATTTTTTGAAATTTTGTAGGCATCCACGATAGATGCCCACAAAGTATTACACAGAAAAACGTTTAACGCATACCTGATTAGATCGTGATTCTCGATTTGATGGCCTATCGCGTGGAGTCCGTTGAGGATGTAACGACCACCCTCCTTACTACTACTCTGAGGGTGACCGCTACTGATTCTACTAACTACACATAACTGGTACTACCTACTTAACACTAGAAATGCTTTCAACTATTTGTTAAAAACATATCACATATCAAAAATGCTTTAAACTATTCTTATAGTATTATTATTTTTTTTTAAAACATGCAATTAAGTGAGACAACAAGTAAGTGTAACATATAGACAATGAACTTAAATATCTCTACTGTTTGCAACTCCCTTTATTAACTTGCATTCATGAAATCCTACCTAACATTCCTTGTTACAAAATGTAGTTATTCATTCTACAACCAAACAGTAATTAAGAGGAAGTGAAATAGAATACTACTTATTCATTTCATCTCAAACCGAACCACATGCTTTTCTTTCATACACATGCTTTTCTTTCATACACCAAAACTCTTACTGCTCATGCTTTTCTAACAAAACGAAACAGTGCACATTTTTTTTTATAGACAAAAGAATTCCTGCAGATATGATTCCCACGGCAGAAATAAAACTCCAGCTTTAGCACATGAATACCAACATACATGAGAGACTACTGTGCAATCAAATCCAAACTTCCCAGCAGATTTAACCTTCCAGAAATTTAACATTCTAGCAGAGTATAAAGAAGTAATGAACATAAGCATTTAACATCCGAATGATTCCAGAAATTCAACAGAACAAAAACATTTGAACAACTTCAAAACAGCAAAACAGAAAGAGCAAAAAGAATCTGTATTTCTCTAAATTCTCCTAGTTATTTAAGAAGAAAACTAATTAAATTAACTTGCAGCAATTTCTTAGCAAGGTCCCAAGCTTCCATAACCGCCACCACACACACCATCAACGTCTCCTTGTCGCCTTCTTCTACACCACTTTAGCCTTTCCTTTATTTTTATCTGTATCTGCAGTAGGAGGAAAGTAGTATCTATAAGCTAAAAGCTTAGTAAGTGCTTTCTACTCACAAAATCCGATAAGGAATGCATAAGCATTAAAGAAAACAAGGAGTACATGCTCAACATGAAAATAGCAGATAGAACTACATCATGCATCTCTAAAGGAAAACAACAATTTAACTTGCTAGAATTTGCAACTTAGATAAAAGAACTTGTTCTGTTTGTTTCCAAATTAATACTTGTATACTTTAAAAATAATATTCAACTTTACTTGGGCCCGGCATTGTACCACTTTGCGCGCCTTTCTTAATGAGAATTGAGGTAGCTAATCCCAAAACCATTAAGACACTTCTAGACCTTATGTCTAGGGGCAACTTGGAGCCCATCCCTTGGACTTTGTGTCCGGTACATGCCCTTTTAAAAGTAAAATACTTTTCTTTATATCCTTCTTTAAATACTTCTTGTAATAAAATGCCTTGGCATTTATTTAAGCACTTAGTGTGCTTTAATTCTAAATTCTGGAATTCAAGATCAATTTGTGACCTTAGTCTTACTTTGCTTGTACTTCTTACATATATACATTATGCAAGGGATTCTAAAACCATATGCCACTAATATATATCTGGATATATTCAAAACAACTCAATCAGAAATTTGAAGCCTACATGGTCTTAGCAAATAAGTTTGATCAGGCTCACGGCAGTAACAGGTTCCAAATGACAAGCTTGTGAAACTAATTATTTTTGAACCTTAACCATTCTTTAATCATGCTGTGACTGGAAAGAAGCATAGCTACTTAGACATGCTTGTAATGTAAGTAAATACATCTAGATAAGCATGCTATAACAATCCAAGAAAACACTTAACAATTTGTCCGTGCTAAAAAAAACAGCAAAAGACTTGAATCAAAACCCAAACCAAAATGCTAGCAAAGGTTGAAATCTGGACATTAGGCTAGAATGAAGGGCTGCTCTTGTTCATTACACAACAACAAGAAAATGCAAACAAAAACCCCAAAAGCTACTCCTACCGCAGGTGAGAAGCACTTACATCCGGTTCTTGGACTTACAATCCGAAGGAAATGCTCTAGGGTTTCGGTGGAGCTCCGATTTCTCCCTTTTTCTTGTGTTTCCCGAGCTCCCCTTGCCGGAATGGTCACCCACGCGTGGAGACCGGCCGGAAAACGCCTCGCCGACGTCGAGAGGAGGAAACCCTAGCCTTGGCTGCGGTTTCGCCCGAGAGAGTCGGCGCCGTCGCGAGAGAGGAGAGGAGAAATTTCGAGAGAAAGTTTTTTTTTTAGGTTTTCCTCTCTTAACTTAACCTCTTTTTATAACCTAGTTTGAATTCGATTCCAACTATGCTTAAATCTATTTCTCTCCATACTAGGTTAATAAAACACGCGCAGTCCAGTTGGTTAGTCGGCTCTCAACCAAACCAAGGGTCTAGGCTTTGAATCCTTATCCGCGCACCTTTTTATTTTCAAAGTTTATTTTCGGTTTCTAAAATATCGCTTAACTATGCTATAAACTTAATTCTTTCCTTATAAGGTTAACAAAAAAACTTGTAGCTCAGCTGGTTGGGCTGGGTTCAGCTGAGATTCAGTTCGGGTCAAGGTCTTGGGTTCGAGTCTCCCCTTCAACGTTTTTTTTATCAAAACTTCTTTCTTTTTGTAACTCTACTAAACGACCTCCAAAAATTACATAAAAATACTCTAAAAATTCCTAAAAATCTCTAGAATATTTTAAAAGTATTTCCAAATATTTTATGGACTTTTAGAACTTAAAATAAGGAAAATTGGGTCGTTACAATTCCCCATACCTTATAAAAAGTTCGTCCTCGAACTTAGAATAGCTCTGGATACTTCTGTCTCATACTGTCCTCCCGCTCCCAAGTGACTTCCTCGTGCTTCTGGTTCTGCCAGACGACCTTCACTAGTGGTACTTCTTTGCTTCTTAGTCTCTTGACTGCTCTGTCCACTATCTGTGTAGGTCTACTCTCAAAACTAAGATCCTCTTGGATCTGCACTGACTGAGGCTCAATCACTTGGCTAGGGTCCTGGAGACACTTCTTTAACATGGAGACATGAAACACATTGTGTATTGCTGACATGTCTTGTGGTAACTCCAGTTTGTAAGCTACCTTCCCAATCCTGTCTGTAATCAGGTAAGGTCCTACATAGCGAGGACTCAATTTGCCCTTCTTGCCAAATCTCATCACTCCCTTCATAGGAGCAACTTTGAGAAAAACTGAATCTCCTACTTGAAATTCCAGTGGCCTACGGCGTGTGTCAGCATAGCTTTTCTGTCTACTCTGGGCAGTCTCAATCCTCTGTCTGATTTTCTGGACAGCCTGAGTGGTTTCTTCTATCAGCTCTGTCTGAATGCCCAGCTCCACTTCCATTTCCTTTCTTTCACCTGCTTCTTGCCAGCATATAGGTGATTTGCACTTTCTGCCATACAATGCCTCATATGGTGCCATCCTGATGGTGGCTTGGTAGCTGTTGTTGTAGGCAAACTCAGCTAAGCACAGATACTTGCACCAACTGCCTTTAAAATCTAGTGCACAAGCCCTGAGCATATCTTCTAGGATCTGATTTACTCGCTCTGTCTGTCCATCAGTCTGAGGATGGAAGGCTGTGCTGAACTTGAGCTTGGTGCCTAGTGCAGTCTGTACACACTCCCAAAAGTGAGAGGTGAAGCGCCCATCTCTATCAGAAATAATAGATTTGGGAACTCCGTGAAGTCTGATCACCTCTTTAACGTATAGCTGTGCTAACTGCTCTATAGAGTGTGACACCTTGATGGCTAGGAAATGAGCAGACTTGGTCAATCTGTCCACTATCACCCATATCGCATAGTATCCATTTGTGGTTCTTGGGAGACCTGTTATGAAATCCATGGATATGTCTTCCCACTTCCACTCTGGTATAGGAAGAGGCTGTAGAACTCCTCTTGGTCTCTGGTGTTCTGCTTTGACTCTCTGACATGTCAGGCAGGTACTGACATATTTAGCCACATCTCTTTTGAGTCCAGACCACCAGAATTTCTGTTTCACGTCTTGGTACATCTTGGTAGAACTAGGATGCATAGAGTATGGCGTACTATGGGCCTCTTCTAAAATTCTCTTTCTCAGCTCTTCATCATTGGGAACACAAAGGCGATTTCCCTGATAAAGAATTCTACTGTCTGATACTCGAAATTCTGAATTTTCTTCTTCTTGTATTCCTTGCTTGATCTTTTGGATATCTGGATCTTCACTTTGCTTTTTCTGTATATCCTCAAGCAGGGTTGACTCTAGGGTCAATGCAGAAAGTTGCCCATAAATAATTTCAAGTCCGAAATCTGACAACTCCTTCTGTAGTGGCAGGGCTAATGAAGTCAAGGACATCAGGGATGCACTGGATTTTCTGCTTAGTGCATCTGCCACTTTATTAGCTTTACCTGGGTGGTAGAGGATTTCACAGTCATAATCTTTGACCAACTCTAGCCACCTACGCTGCCTCATGTTTAAGTCCTTCTGAGTAAAGAAGTACTTAAGACTCTGATGGTCTGTGAAGATTCTGCACTGGACTCCATACAAATAGTGTCGCCAGAGTTTCAGTGCAAAGACCACAGCTGCCAGCTCAAGATCATGAGTGGGGTAATTCTTCTCGTAGTCTTTGAGTTGTCTGGAAGCATAAGCTATAATTTTTCCTTCCTGCATGAGTACAACTCCTAAGCCCATCTTGGAAGCATCACTGTAGATGTCAAAACTCTTGTCGCTCTCTGGAACAGTCAGTATAGGAGCACTGGTCAGTCTCCTCTTGAGTTCTTGAAAACTCTGCTCACATTTATCTGACCATTCAAACTTTTTGTCCTTCCTGGTGAGGGCTGTAAGTGGAGAGGCTATCCTGGAAAAGTCCTCCACAAATTTCCTGTAGTACCCAGCTAAACCAAGGAAACTTCTGATCTCCCTGGCATTCTTGGGTCTCTTCCAGTTGCTGACCGCTTCTACTTTGGCTGGATCTACCTGAATGCCTTCTTTTGAAACAATGTGACCTAAAAATGCTACCTGCTCCAACCAGAACTCGCACTTTGAGAATTTAGCATAGAGCTGCTTTTGCTGAAGGATCTGCAGGACTATTCTCAAGTGCGTGTCATGCTCCTCTGAGGTTCTGGAATAGATTAGAATGTCGTCGATGAACACAATGACAAACTTGTCAAGGTATTCACTGAACACTCTATTCATCAAGTCCATAAAGACTGCAGGTGCATTAGTCACACCAAAAGGCATGACCACGAATTCATAGTGCCCATATCTGGTCCTGAAAGCAGTTCTGGGTATATCACTCTCCTTCACTTTCAACTGATGGTACCCAGAGCGCAGATCTATCTTGGAGAACACTGTTGCACCTTTCAATTGATCAAATAAATCATCGATCCTGGGCAGTGGATACTTGTTCTTGATGGTCACTTGATTCAGAGCCCTATAATCTATGCACATCCGCATAGATCCATCCTTCTTCTTGACAAACAACACATGAGCTCCCCATGGTGAGTGACTAGGGCGAATGAAACCCTTGTCAAGTAGCTCCTGAAGTTGCTCTTGTAACTCTTTTAGCTCTGCTGGAGACATGCGATATGGAGCTTTTGAAATTGGACCGGTACCAGGAACCAGTTCAATCTCAAACTCCACTTCTCTGTTTGGAGGTAGTCCAGGTAGCTCTTCTGGGAATACCTCCGGATACTCACAGACTACCCGAACTTCTTCCTGCTTAGGCCTTTCCTCTTCTTCTGTACTCACAATGAATGCAAGAAAACCAACACACCCTTTAGCTAGCATCTGGTGAGCTGTGAGGGAAGAGAGAAATTTCTGGGTCTTCCTCTTTGGTACTCCGGTAAATTCAAAGGATGATTCACCTTCTGGACTAAAGACCACTTTTCTTCTGCGGCAGTCGACTGAAGCACTGTACTTGCTGAGGAAATCCATACCTAAAATGATATCGAAATCCTGCATAGCGAGGACTACCAGATTAACACATAGCTCTCGGTCTGAAATTCTGACTGGTACAGACCGAAGCCACTGACTAGATTCCATGACTTCCCCAGAAGGTAGGGTTGTCAGGAACTTAGAATTCATGCTCTCTGTAGGTACCTGTAATTCTTTGGCAAAAGGTATGGATACAAAAGAATGGGTCGCCCCAGTATCAAATAGTGCAGTAGCTATATGCTGAAAAATAACTACTTGACCTGTTACGACCATGGAGGCACTAGCAGCTTCCTCTTTGGTAAGGGAGAATACTCTGGCATTGTCAAAGGCTGGAACTGGTGGAGCTTCCAACCTTCCTTGACTGATCTGAGGTCCTTCCAGAGTTGCAGGCATATAATGTAGTTGAGGCTTGGCTCCATATTGTATTGGCTGTGGCTGGAGTGCTTTGAAATTGTTAGGACACTGTTTGGCCATGTGTCCTTCTTGACCACAAGAATAACATCCAGTCTTACCCAAGAGGCAGGCTCCTGGTTGTGTTCTCCCACATTTAGGGCAGGGAAGGAGCTTAGTCTGTTTGGTTTCTGGTCCTCCCTTCTGGTTACTTCCTGAATCCCACTGCTTTCTTTTAGTGCCCTTGCCTTTCCAGTTCTGATTATTTGACTGGGGTTTCTGATTTCCCCCAGTCTTGGTCTCCATCTTGATTGGCTTGTGTTGCTCTCTTTGTGCCTTCATGCTGCTCAGGTAGTGCTCAGCTACTAAGGCTCTACTGACCAACTCTTCTCCAGTCAGGGGCTGATGAGTCCCACTGCTCACATTAAGTGATATCACAGGCTTCAGCATTCTGAGCATTAGTCTGACTCGCTCCTTCTCTGTACTTACTAGTTCTGGGCAGAGACGAGCTAGCCTATTGAATCTTTTAACTGCTTCCTCCACTGTCAGATCCCCCTGTCTGAACTCCATAAACTCCTCGTAGTGCTTGTTGGTGATCTTTTGGCGAAAGAACTCGTCGTAGAATTCTGTCTCAAAATCAATCCATTTCATCTGATTGATTGCCCTCTTGCTCTTTACTCTCTCCCACCACATGCGTGCATCTCCAGTCAGGCAGAAGGAGGCACACTTAACTTTCTCGACTTCTGGCCAGTCAAGAAGCTCCATGGTGCTCTCCAGTGTTTTGAACCAAGCCTGGGCATCCCAGGGCTCATTTGTGCCTGAGAAACTTTCTGGTTTCAGTTTCAGCCACTGAATGAGGTAGGATTCTTGTCTCTGGGGTGCCGTGACGACTCCTTGGGCAGCTGGTGGAACCTCAGTTACCACTGGAGTCTCCACAGTTACTGTTTGAGGAGTAGGAGGGACTGGTTGTTGATTTGCCATCAGATTGGCAATTACTTGCTGCTGCTCAGCTACTTGTTTCTGAAGTTGGGCAACAACTTCAGAAAGATTGGGCTCAGTTGAGCCTGACCTCTCTTCCTCCTGAACTTGGTCCTCAGTATGAGCGGTACGGGGACGTCCTCTTCTCGACATCTAGTTAAACAAATAAGAAAATTTGATAATTTCTCTACCCTTTCTAAACATACACATTTATATATTAAGAAAGGAAATAGCTAAAAACTCTTATCTTACTTAATCACTTATAAACAATCCATCCATACTGCAAATAATAATAATAAAGGAAAGCACTAAAGAAAGAACTTAAATACTTTCTTACTTGAAAGCGGCAAGGATGATGCTGATGTGTGTGTGTTGCTGGAAAATGGGCCTGCTCTGATACCAACTGTAACGACCACCCTCCTTACTACTACTCTGAGGGTGACCGCTACTGATTCTACTAACTACACATAACTGGTACTACCTACTTAACACTAGAAATGCTTTCAACTATTTGTTAAAAACATATCACATATCAAAAATTCTTTAAACTGTTCTTATAGTATTATTATTATTTTTTAAAACATGCAATTAAGTGAGACAACAAGTAAGTGTAACATATAGACAATGAACTTAAATATCTCTACTGTTTGCAACTCCCTTTATTAACTTGCATTCATGAAATCCTACCTAACATTCCTTGTTACAAAATGTAGTTATTCATTCTACAACCAAACAGTAATTAAGAGGAAGTGAAATAGAATACTACTTATTCATTTCATCTCAAACCGAACCACATGCTTTTCTTTCATACACATGCTTTTCTTTCATACACCAAAACTTTTACTGCTCATGCTTTTCTAACAAAACGAAACAGTGCACATTTTTTTTTTATAGACAAAAGAATTCCTGCAGATATGATTCCCACGGCAGAAATAAAACTCCAGCTTTAGCACATGAATACCAACATACATGAGAGACTACTGTGCAATCAAATCCAAACTTCCCAGCAGATTTAACCTTCCAGAAATTTAACATTCTAGCAGAGTATAAAGAAGTAATGAACATAAGCATTTAACATCCGAATGATTCCAGAAATTCAACAGAACAAAAGCATTTGAACAACTTCAAAACAGCAAAACAGAAAGAGCAAAAAGAATCTGTATTTCTCTAAATTCTCCTAGTTATTTAAGAAGAAAACTAATTAAATTAACTTGCAGCAATTTCTTAGCAAGGTCCCAAGCTTCCATAACAGCCACCACACACACCATCAACGTCTCCTTGTCGCCTTCTTCTACACCACTTTAGCCTTTCCTTTATTTTTATCTGTATCTGCAGTAGGAGGAAAGTAGTATCTATAAGCTAAAAGCTTAGTAAGTGCTTTCTACTCACAAAATCCGATAAGGAATGCATAAGCATTAAAGAAAACAGGGAGTACATGCTCAACATGAAAATAGCAGATAGAACTACATCATGCATCTCTAAAGGAAAACAACAATTTAACTTGCTAGAATTTGCAACTTAGATAAAAGAACTTGTTCTGTTTGTTTCCAAATTAATACTTGTATACTTTAAAAATAATATTCAACTTTACTTGGGCCCGGCATTGTACCACTTTGCGCGCCTTTCTTAATGAGAATTGAGGTAGCTAATCCCAAAACCATTAAGACACTTCTAGACCTTATGTCTAAGGGCAACTTGGAGCCCATCCCTTGGACCTTGTGTCCGGTACATGCCCTTTTAAAAATAAAATACTTTTCTTTATATCCTTCTTTAAATACTTCTTGTAATAAAATGCCTTGGCATTTATTTAAGCACTTAGTGTGCTTTGATTCTAAATTCTGGAATTCAAGATCAATTTGTGACCTTAGTCTTACTTTGCTTGTACTTCTTACATATATACATTATGCAAGGGATTCTAAAACCATATGCCACTAATATATATCTGGATATATTCAAAACAACTCAATCAGAAATTTGAAGCCTACATGGTCTTAGCAAATAAGTTTGATCAGGCTCACGGCAGTAACAGGTTCCAAATGACAAGCTTGTGAAACTAATTATTTTTGAATCTTAACCATTCTTTAATCATGCTGTGACTGGAAAGAAGCATAGCTACTTAGACATGCTTGTAATGTAAGTAAATACATCTAGATAAGCATGCTATAACAATCCAAGAAAACACTTAACAATCTGTCCGTGCTAAAAAAAAAACAGCAAAAGACTTGAATCAAAACCCAAACCAAAATGCTAGCAAAGGTTGAAATCTGGACATTAGGCTAGAATGAAGGGCTGCTCTTGTTCATTACACAACAACAAGAAAATGCAAACAAAAACCCCAAAAGCTACTCCTACCGCAGGTGAGAAGCACTTACATCCGGTTCTTGGACTTACAATCCGAAGGAAACGCTCTAGGGTTTCGGTGGAGCTCCGATTTCTCCCTTTTTCTTGTGTTTCCCGAGCTCCCCTTGCCGGAATGGTCACCCACGCGTGGAGACCGGCCGGAAAACGCCTCGCCGACGTCGAGAGGAGGAAACCCTAGCCTTGGCTGCGGTTTCGCCCGAGAGAGTCGGCGCCGTCGCGAGAGAGGAGAGGAGAAATTTCGAGAGAAAGTTTTTTTTTAGGTTTTCCTCTCTTAACTTAACCTCTTTTTATAACCTAGTTTGAATTCGATTCCAACTATGCTTAAATCTATTTCTCTCCATACTAGGTTAATAAAACACGCGCAGTCCAGTTGGTTAGTCGGCTCTCAACCAAACCAAGGGTCTAGGCTTCGAATCCTTATCCGCGCACCTTTTTATTTTCAAAGTTTATTTTCGGTTTCTAAAATATCGCTTAACTATGCTATAAACTTAATTCTTTCCGTATAAGGTTAACAAAAAAACTTGTAGCTCAACTGGTTGGGCTGGGTTCAGCTGAGATTCGGTTCGGGTCAAGGTCTTGGGTACGAGTCTCCCCTTCAACGTTTTTTTTTATCAAAACTTCTTTCTTTTTGTAACTCTACTAAACGACCTCCAAAAATTACATAAAAATACTCTAAAAATTCCTAAAAATCTCTAGAATATTTTAAAAGTATTTCCAAATATTTTATGGACTTTTAGAACTTAAAATAAGGAAAATTGGGTCGTTACAGAGGATGCCTTTGATCCTCGCATGAAGCTGACTCGCCGTTTCTCCTTCCTGCATTTTAATATTAAATAGTCTGTTTAAAAGAAGGTCGCGTTTTGTTACCTTGGTGTCGCTTGTTCCTTCGTGTAGCTCGATCAACTTGTCCCATAGTTCTTTAGCGTTTTGATGCGGTCCTACCCGGTTCAATTCTTCCTTCGTTAGTCCGCATTATAGCATGTTGAGTGCTTTGAAGTTTGTTGGCGCTTTTTTCTTCATGCTCGGAGTCCACTGCTCTGGGTCCAGTGGAATTCCAGAGTTGTTGTCCAGCACCTTGTAGCCTATGGTGACGCTGAACCATTGGTCGAAATCTGTCTTCAGGTAGACCTCCATCCGCTTCTTCCAGTACGGGAAATCATCCCTGTTGAATAGGGGAGGACGTACTGTGCTGAATCCTTCAACTTGAGACATTTTTTTTAACTTGTACACAATTAAACAAATAGACAAGGGATCCCAAGACTTGGTCTTGGATTAGCAGTGCGGAATAAAATAAAAGGAAACTAAAACTGAATTGGCGTTGCTCCAATTTAGATTAATTGTGAAAAAAATATTCCAAAAAAGGGTAACACTATCAGTTTGGAATATGACGAAAAATAAAAAACAAAAAAAATGAACAAAAAAAAATAGATTTTTTTTTTTACCCCTGTTTGATTGGTGGCTGCACTAAATCAGAGCGGAACCTCGCTCTGATATTACTTGTTGGATCGAGATATTCGCTAGAGGGGGGGGGGGTGAATAGCGATTACAAACTTTTTGTATAGAGTAAGCAGCGGAAAACAAAACACAATGCTAACAAGGTCGCTTTACTTGGTTCGGAGCCTTTGTCGACTCCTACTCCAAGGCCCGCACTCGTTGAGTTCTTTCATTGGGCAATTACTAATAATTTGAAATGTTTTTACAAATGCAGTACATGAATTTTAGTAAAGGAAAAGAAACCGACAATAAGAGAATAATAAGAAAACAAAACTTGTCGGAGAGCCTTCGCTGCATCGCAGGAGCATAGAAGTGTAGATCGTGAGTTGTTGAGTTGTTCCTTTGCTTCAGCCTTCACCCTCCTTATATAGGAGGTTTGGGGTGCCTAGATCCCTTCAGGGCACCTTGAATGTAACGTAGTCGAGCCAACTAGGGTGCTCCACGTGGCGAAGCGACGTTGTAGATTAAACTTGCCTCCGGGCGCTCGGACCCTTGTTTTCCAGCAATCTACTTCCTGCAAGAAAACATTAGTCCGAGGCAATGTAAATTATATATATCCTACAAAATAGAGTGTTAGCACAATTTATACTAAAACAGAATAGTAATTAGATTCTGTCTCCTCGAGACTGGAATCTAGTCACGATCTCGACTTAGATATCCGAAATGGATCTAAGTCAGATTGACGCCTAATGTTCCCTTCCCGGGAACGCGTTCTCACAGTCACTCCCCTCTAGTGACTTACCTTCACTTAGCTGCCAGACGCCCGGTCAGCCCTTCGACCCGTCTGGGCTTCGTGCCAGCTGTCCGGTTAGCCCGTCGACCTGGCTGGACTTCGTGCCAAATGTCCGGTCAGCGCATCGACCCGTTTGGACTTCGTGCCAGCTATCCGATCGACCCGTCGACTTAGCTAGGCTTCATGCCAGACATTAGGTCAGCCCGTCGACCTGTCTGGGCTTCTTCTGCACACTCGATCAGAGTGTTAGATAACAACGAGACTAACTTAACCTATTTTGTCATTCATCAAAACTTGAGTTAGACCGTTAGTGCTAACCGCACCAACACATAATGGTTTTCAAAGCATATATCCACAATGATAAGGGTAAAGGAGAATAATTTAACATACTCCTATATATCCATTAGAGTATGATTACGCCTTTCTATAACACCAGTTTATTGTGGTGTCCCAAACATCGTGTATTGAGCACAAATGCCATGTTGTTCTAAATATTTAGCAAGTGGAACAAGACATTGCCCATAGTTATCATACTTATCATAATATTCACCACCCCTATCAGATCTGATAATCTTCACCTTTTTGTCTAATTGTCTCTCAACCTAATTAATAAATACCTCTAAGATATTTACTGATTGAGACTTTTCCGTAACAAATAAACATAGCTATAACGTGAATAATCATCAATAAAGGTCATGAAATATTTATCTCCACCAAGAGATGGAACATCAAAAGGTCCACATATATCAGTATGTATAATTTATAAAAGTTGTGTGCTTCTTGTAGTTGTTTTCTTAATTTTGTGTTTTGTATGTTTCCCCTTAATACAATCCACACAAATAGCAAGATCAGTAAAATCCAAATCATTAAGGATTTTATTCTTTACTAATCTTTGTAATCATTTTTTGGATATATGATCCAAATGTTTATGCCACAAGGAAGCTGAGCTTTCATCCACTATACCACGTTTTGGTCCAACATTATAATGCAAAGTTAATAGAGTCTCAGCAAACAAATTATTAAGCTTTAATTTATAAAAGCCATCACAAAGAACACAAGAACTAATAGAGTGATTATTCTTAAGCAAACTGAGATATCTATTTTCAAACTTAAATGAGTATCCAATTGTATCAAGTTTAATAAAGAAATTAAATTGCTACTCACAGAAAGAATATAAAGAGTTTTAAAAAGATTTAAATGATATCCAGTGTCTCAAATCAAACGATAAGTTCCAATAGCTTTAATCAGAGCTTTGACTCGATTTCCCATAAAGATAAACTTTTTATTTGACTTTATGGTTGGATCATAAGGAGTTCCTGCATCGTATTTAAAACATGAGTAGTACAACTAGAATCAATCCACCATATATTATAAGAAACTTCTGCCAAATTTGATTCAAAACATACAAAAGCATTTGGCTTACCTTTTTTTTCGAACCAAGCCTTTCATTTTTGACAATCTTTCTGAAAGTGTCCAGGCTTGTGACAAAAATGACACTTATCATTCTTTTGTCCCCTCTTTTGGTTTTGAATAGATGACACATTTAACTTTAAGTGTTTATTATTGTCCTTTGTATTTTTCTTTCCTGGTTTCTTTTTGGCATTCGAATGACTCATGAGATTAATTGAGTGAACTCCTTGTTTCTTAAGCCTTGCTTCCTCTTGAATAAACATACTTTGCAATTCTATCACATTTCATTTATCCTTTATAGTATCAGTATTATAATTGATTTGGAATGGACCATACTTAGGAGGGAATGAGTTTATAATAAACTATACAAGGAAGCTTTCACTTAATTTCAATCCCATGGAATTCAATCTTACTACAATATTCATCATTTGAGTGATATGCTTATGCATGATACAAGAACCATACATACCCATTAATGTCTCACAAAGTGGCTTATCAATAGACTCAGTTTGAGATAAATGTTATAAAAACTTCATAAATTCCTTAGCATCATCTATTTTAGGGATTGTTAGCTTAATGATGTCTGTTACGATGATTCACATAAACATCAAGCTAAGTCTGTTTGATCTTTTCCAAATCTTATGGAAAGATATTTATTCAGTGTTGCTAGTTTTAGTAAGTATAGCAGACTTATCTGTAAGAAGAGCTAAATTAAGATCCAAAATACTTAAATGGAACTGGATTTGTTTATTCCATTCAGAAAAATTAAGCTTATTGAACTTCGTCATAGACAAAGCTTGCGAATGAAGAGCAACAATTGTTGATGGTGCAAAACATATAGAATGCTCATACTTTAATGCTTTGATTCATTAATTATAATGTAAAATTCAGATAACATTTATATAAACTTTAAATACATATTAAAGCTCTCCTTTGAATGATACTACTATAATGCACACACATAATTGATGCTCAAATAAAATTTCATGTTATATGTAATTAAATATGCTCTAATTAAACATGTTTGTTATCTTTGGATATACTAAACATATCTAATAAAGCATATAAATTAGCTACAATTATATTCATGATTATAAAATAAAGAAATTAATCTTTGGATGATTCTTAATTATTTTATAATCAATGAACTTTAAATTATTCATGATAAAAATTAAGTATTTTCATCATACATCTCATAACATTATATACTCATGAATAATTTAATATTATTTAATTAATGTCTAAACTTTTTAATTGGATCATTTTGATGACTAACAAATTATATATAATATAGACATTAAATTAAATAATGACAATAACTATTTAAAGGTTCATATATGTTTAATTTTTAACTTTATGAATCATCAAGCATAAAACAAGAGTAAAAAACATAATAATCATGCTCATAGTAATCTAAACATAATCATACTCAAAGTATGAAAACATTCATAACTTGCATACTAAGCAAATATGTGATGATCATAATCATTTATTTCTAATGAATGAATATACTACAAAGCATATAAAGATCTAATCAAACACAAATAAGTATAACATGATTAAAACATTATGTCCATTAGAATGTTGAAATATCAATAAAAATATACATAACTTTTAGTCCCAAAATTCTTTTTTTGCATAATAACTCAATACGTGCAATTATATAAATTTTCTTAATTAATTTATCATAAATGCCAAGAACATTCATGTTCAAATTTGTACATATAAATCAGGCAAAAGAAAATATCAAAAAAATATTTAATATAGAATCGATCAAAAGAGAAAAAATATCCTTTAATGGAAAATTATAAGTTCTTAACCAACACTTTGATAATCACATGTTAGCATTGTTAGGACCATCGATGGCCAACTAGAGGGGGGTGAATAGCACCTGCACAAATAAAAACAAAAAAAAATCTTTCTCGACTTATAACTTAAATAAAATAAACATTTGCATAAAAATAAATAATAAATTGAAAAGAAAGAGGCACAACAAATTACTTGGTTACAACCGGGGAGGCTGTTAATCCAAGGCGAAAAAGCACACTAAAAAATCTCCTCTTGGCGGAGAAGCATCTTACAGCATTCAAAGCTCACAAACAAAACTAAACAAGAACTAGGAAGTGCACAAGTGTTGTTTCAAACTATCTGCATTGTTCTTTAGCTTTGGGAGCAGGGCTGCTTATATAGCCTTGCTCGGGGCGCCTTGAAGCGCTCCAAGCGCCTGGAATGAGATAAAACCTTATCCCCGACGTGTCGGTCAAAGTCCACATCGATCTTGATAAAACTTGGGTTCCGGGCGCTTGGAAGGGTTCAGGACAACCGGAAGGGTTCCAGGCGCCCCGACTGCTCCGGGAACCTAGAATGGTTCCGGGCGTCCTGAAGTGGAAAGTCAACATTTTGTTGACTTTCTCTCCGGACCTCCAACTTAGGCTTCGCTTGCTTCAGTTCGGATCTTCCTCTCCGGCTCCGCTTGCTTGGGTGATTTTGACCATCCGGAATAGGGCTCACTCGAACCCAACTTCCGGCCTTCTCGAGCAAGCTTCCGCTCCGCCTTCTCGTCCCTCGGAAACGCCGCACGCCTCCTTCTCATCCGCCCGTGTACTCTTCCGCAGCACCTCGTCCCTCAGACGCACCGAGCCCGTCAGCTCTCTCCCATGTCGTCCTTCTCGCTAGCTACGTTTTTTGTTCGACATCTTGTACTCCTAAGTTCTTGCATACTTAGACACAGGATTAAAGACAACATGACCTAACCTAATTTGTTTGATCACATCAAAATAACTTTGGGGTACCAACAATCTCCTCCTTTTTTATGCGAGTAATCCAAGTTAGTTAGGGTAAACTAACATAAAGTAAAAGTAATAAATTTACAATTAAAGTGTAAAAGATTCTAAAAAGTTAAAACTGTTGGTGCGGGAAGCATTCGATAGTTGAATCTATATTTTGATTATGTCAAAGGGTCCAAAGTTAAGTTGTTTCATTATCCAACAAGTTTGAATGAGATTGCAGGAAAGTCCTATGTGTACTTAGGCAAAAGTCCTAACTACTGTTAGGCAGGTGGAAAACCCTAGGGGGAGGTAGCCCTAGGTCCTAGGGGGTGGTAACCCTAGGTGAGGAAAAGTCCTAGCTTAGGTTAGGTAAAGGGAAAACCCTAGGGGGCGGTAACCCTAGGTCTTAGAGGGTGGTAACCCTAAGCAGAAAGTCTTGGCAGGTCGAGAGCTTCGGGAAAAATCCTAAGGGGTGGTAACCCTAGGTTGAAATCCTGGTGTTGTGAACCAGGTGGAAGACTGGACGGGTCGTGGAGCGGACGCTCAACATAAAGACCGAAAGCTTCGACGCTAAGCAAAAGTCCAGTTGGTCTGAAGGATCAACTGACAACAGGTAAACTCTCGTGAGTGGAGTAGGTGAGGGCGCGCTCCCCGGTGAGGGAACAGTAGGCATTAGTTTAACCTAGGGTTTCCGGATGGAAATCCGAAGTCAGAACCGGACAGTCTGATGACTGTCAAATATTTATCTTAATATTATTTTATTATGTCTAACTTTGTTTTGCATGATATATTTTGTATTTTGGACTAACACATCTTACAGGGAGCAAAAAAGATGTAAAGCCTTGGATGAATAGTACTCGAGGTGCGGATGAATAGTACTCGAGGCGCCCTCCATGGAGCTTGAAGGCGCCTCAGGTGCACTAGCTGAACACCTCTGCATAGCAAGGTAGAGGGCGCCCTCCATGGAGCAGGAGGCGCCCTAGACGCTGGGCAAAGGGCACCCTCCATGGAGCTGAGGGCACCCTGGAAGCTAGTGGAGGGCGGCCTCCATGGAGTTGGAGGTGCCCTCAGGCGGATAAACGATGACCAGTTCGGAGCTCATCCATGCTGAGGTTTCGACGGGATTGAAGACACCCTCCATGGTGTTGGAGGTGTTAGCTAGAGCCCTAGAGCCAATCATTTGATGATTGTATTTTGGACTTATTGTATCATATTCTATATAAATAAAGACATTTGGATTTTGGTTATTATACTTACTTGTATTGGTGCCAAATAAACTAAGTATAATAATGTCCTTGAGTAGATGGTTCTCACCTATATCAATCGGTTAGTTGAATCGATAGTGAGATGATATAGGGAACACTACTCTTAATCATTCCTAGTCGAGTATTAACATTCAGGGACAATGTTAATGCAATAAGACTAGCATGTAGGTCAACTCGATGACTTGATCTCACAAGTCATGGATATAGAGATATCAAGTTGACACATGGGTATACATTAGATAATGTATACTGAATGACCCGCCATGAGAAAGTATCATGGATCGTTATATGAGTGTCATATACTTTCTCATGTGGCTATTAGTATGACTACTAGTCCTTAGACCTAAAGTCACCATAGATCCCTACATAAGGAGTTATGTACTTTGGTTTCGTCAAACGTCACCCGTAACTGAGTGGACTATAAAGGCGATTACTAGGTATATATCAAATTATGCAGAGGGATGTGAGTGATGTAGATGGGATCTATCCCTCCTATATGACGGGAGAGACATCGGTATTCTTGATAGAGTGAGACCACGAAGTGCATGGCCATGCCCAAATGAGTCAATATAGGATATTGAGCTCATTTGATTTAGTGAGTCTACTTGGAGTTCAAGATTTAGATTGGTCAGAGGATGACATGGTCTATGCCTCACATTGATCAATCTAGATGTCTAGGATAGAAGGACACTTGTCATATTTTGTGAGGAGTCATAATTAGTAGTCACAAGGTGATGTCGGATCTCGACATTCTTGTAACTTGGGTAGTAATGATGTGTTGCTAGATACCGCTCATTACTTATGCTCCTAAATGGGTTTAGGGCATTGCCAACGTTGCAAGAACCTATAGGGTCACACACTAAGGACAATTAGATGGAGATTAGGTTCATATGATGAACCAAGAGGATTAGATTCATTTGATGAATCAAATTGGATTAAGAGTAATCCTAATTGGGCTAACTTGAGTTGGACTCAAGTGAATTCATGTATTTAATGAGTCTAATTTAGATTATGACTCATTGAATCAACTTAATTTAATGAATTAGATTCATTATATTAAGTTGGCTTGAATCAAATGGTTAGATTAGATCAACCATGGAAGAGATTTGGTCAAGTTTGACTTGACTTTATGTCACTTCATTGGTGAGTTGGCATTGATGTGGACCAATGATGTTACTCCACATCATCATGGGTGCCACCTCATGGAAGTTACAAAGCCATTCTCTTTAATGGCTTCACATTAATTGCAATTAATGTAATTAATTTGGGGTAATGGCTTCACATTAATTGCAATTAATGCAATTAATTTGGGGTTACACATGGAGAAGTGGCCGGCCACATTTTTGAATGAAATGGATTCATTTTTCATTCAATTGGTATTATTCCATCTTCTTCCTCTCAAGCTCTCCCTCTCCTCCTTCCTTGGCCGAACCACATAGGTTCTAGCACACCTTGGTTTTTGGTCACCTCCACCTAGTGTGTTCGTGTGGATACGTGTAGAGAGTTGTCTACATTGACAACTTCGAGATCCGGCGTACCAAGGACGAGCGGGATACGCAAAAGGGCATGCAACAAGGGTAAAGATCTTCATCATGTAGATCTAGAAGTTTTGTAACTCGTACTCGTATGTTTTCGAATTTTTCTTCGCACGAGATCCGTTGGCTAGGGTGATTCGGGGTTTCCGCGACGCGAAAAAGCGGTTTTCGCGGCCCGAAAAACCCAACAGGAGGCGCCCTCCATGGGTTACTTAATGTTGGTTAGTCCTAGGAAAACGTACCGATTTCACTGTACAAAATTTTTTATACAAGTGTCGAACCTTTCCTTAAATAACCTATTGTGTTCTTTAGAAGTTAAATTAGGAATCACAGACGGAACTTAACATCATTGATTCCAAATTTAACTTATCTGTTCTTAATGGTTTAGATTTGAATCGCAAGTGGAACTTAACACTATTGATTCAAATCTACCTAAGTTATTAATTCCATAAATATTAATTTCCAAATTGGCTTCCAGGACTGCATGGCGAGGCACATGCCTTCTTGGATATGGGAGCAACCACCACCGCATAGGCAAAGCCTTTTAAGGAAAGCTAATATTTATTTCCTTAAATAACTCTAGGTTAACCAAAAAGAACAATCGAATCACAAATTCGAAAAAGAAGAAAACACAAACTCGAAAAACTATTTCGAAAAACTAGATCTAATTGCCACTTGTATTTAGAATTCTTACAAAGAAAATAACTAGTATGATGCGGAAGAAAATTACTAGTTATACCTTCTCTTTGTAAACTAATGACCTCGAGATCTTCTGCCGTATTCCTCGCCTCGCCTTGGACGTCGTGTGGGCGATGAACCTCCAAGATGATCACCACCCAAAAGCTTCCTTCCTCTTCCTCTAAAAACCGGCCACCACCACCACCAAGGAGAAGAGAGCAAAAGGGAAAAGAGAGGGGAGAGGGAGGGCCGACCACTTGAGTTCTCCAAGCAAGAGAATAAGAATTGTGTCTCATGAAGCCTCCTCACCCCTTCTTTTATATTAGTTACCTAAGGCAAATAAGGGAAGAATTTTTACAAAAATAAAATCATCCAAGAGTTTTTCCTTTTCCCTTTTAATTTTTCCTTTTCTTTCCTCTTGATTGAATCAATCACCAAAATTAATTTTTGTGATGATTTTATATTTTTTATTATGGCCGGCCCCTTGCTTGGGCACCAAGCAAGATGGCCGGCCACCTCATCAAGAGGAAAAAGGAATATTTTTTTATAAAAATTTTACAAGAAAAATTCTTATAAAATTTTACAAGCTCTCTTTCCTAAAGTAGGAATTAAAAAAGGAAAGTTTCTAAAAATTAAAACCATGTTTTAAAATTTAAAAACTCTCTTATAAAATTTCCTTTTTTAACATGATGATTGAAAATTTTAATTTTAAAACTTATCTTCCTTTTTTTCTTAAACCATGAGGATGGTTAAAAAGGAAAGTTTTAAAATTTTTAAAACTCTCTATTAAAACATGTGGCCAAATTCAAATAAAGAAAGTTTTAAAAATTAAAAACTCTCTTTTAAAACTTATAGTTTTCTTCAAAGAGAAGATTTTAAAAATTCAAAACAACCCTCTTATTTGAATTAATATTGGCCGACCCCTACAAGCTTGATCACCAAGCAATGGTCCGACCCCCTACTTACTATTGTCACTTATGCTATTATTAGCGACACTTAGATTTATCACGGTTCAGAGAAATTCCTACCGAAAAATTTCGGCAGAGTCTCCCCTGTACCGGTGACCAAATCTATAATACACAAGATATATACACAGCCACATGCGGCTGGATCACAATTTATTCACAACCACGCAGTAATAAATCATATCATAATCAAAAACTAATCTAGCAACATGAACTAAACTCAATCTCCCAGAATGAAGCATAATAAGCTACAATGCACATCAAACTCAATCATAACTCATAATTTCATAACGGAAATAAGGAAAATGAACTAGACATAAACTCTAAATAAATAAGTCTTGCTAGTCCCCTCTGGACCTCTCCATAGTTCAGTCACCACACACATCCATCATCACCACCACCCTGTCGCCTCCCTTCATATCTTAGCTTTTCCTTTATCTGCAGTAGGAGGAAAGAAAACAAGATCTATAAGCGAAAACGCTTAGTAAGTACTAATCTATCTCACAAAACTCGAAATGCATAAATGAAATGCATAAGTGCTGAAACTGAAATAATAAAGCTATCTGCATGTGCTCATGGTATACAGAAAATGAACGGAATACAAATCATACTCAGTATCAAGCAGGATAACAAGAAACTAACAATGTAAACTTAGAATCAAAGAAACTAACCATTCTTATTTATTCTAAGCTTGGAACTTATTTCATTTCTTATATCCTTGTGTTAGAAATTAATCTTTTAATTTCTATCCTTTACTTTCTTCCTCTTTCTTTCTTCCTTCTTACTTAACTTTTCTTTTCTTTGGTTTTCTTTTCTTGGGCCCAGGCCTAGTACCAACTCATGCGTGTTCCCTAATAGGTTGGGGTTGCGAGCCACCAATCCTAAAAGAGCAGACCTCGGTCTACCAGGGCCAAGACCTCGGAAATGGTCACCTGGATTTGTTTAACGACAAGCTCTTGGATGTCGGGTACTAGCCTCTTACTTTAATTTACTTGTTATCTCTTTTAATTAGACCTTGGTCTTTTCTTTACTCATACTTCTCATAATCCTTTATTAGAGCTTATTAGAATCCTTTAGATATATATCTAACAAGTATAGGATTACAACTAACCAAGCATGCTATATAAAAATAACACGAAGGAAAACAAATCTGAACTCCCTAAGCCTGTTATAAAATAGAGCAAAGGAAAGCAAATCTGGACTTTCTAAACATGCTGTAAAATAGGGCAAAAATGCTACTTTAGGGATTCTAATCATGTTATAAAACATAGACAAAGAATACTACTTTAGGGCTTCTTAAGCATGCTATAAAATAGACAAAGGATGCTACCTTTAGTGATTCTGATCATGCTGTAAAAACAAACAGACATAGAATGCTACTCAACTTCTTAAACATGCTGTAAAAACAAATCTCTAATCAACTTTAACTATGTACAACATGACCTTAAAGCAAGGAAATTCATGTACAACATACAACTCAAAGAATTCAACAGCAAGCCAAGACAATGCATCCTTAAGTGAACTCATGGCAGCAACATGGGATAACTATAATGATCTGTTCGGTATGATCCTAAACAGGGCAGCAAGGAATCAACCGAAACTCCACTGTGCACGGCCAAAATCCCTAGCAATAATTAAGGATAGAATGCATACAATTCTACTTGGCACTAGAAACATACTCCATGCTCAACTAACCTAAACGAAACCTTGATTTCCCTGTGAAGCTCACGGCAGAACACCCAAAAGCCCAAATCCTTATAGCATGTTTCGGATTCAAGAAACTCAGGAAAAACAAGGAAACGAAAACCGAAAGATCGGAGCAACTCCTACCGCAGGTGAGTAGTATTTACTTGCTTTCTTGGACTTACAACCGAGAAGAAGAAAGGGGAAGACTTTTAGGGCTTAGCGGCTTGCAAAATTTTGGCTTCCTCTTGTACCCGCGAGCTCCTCTCCGTCGGGATCACCACCCACGGTGAAGGAAGACTGGAATAAGGCTTCGCCGGCGCCGGAGACCCAAAACCTAGCTTCCTCTTGGTTTTCGCCGAGAGAGAAGGCGCCGTCGCGAGGGAGAAGGAGAAGAAAGATTTCGGGAGAAAATGTTGGGTTTTTGGAAAATCCAAAACCTAATTCCCTTTTATATTTAAGGGTTTTATTCCAAACTATACTATATCCTTAATTCTTTCTATATAGGGTTAACAGAAATCTCCTAGCTTAGTTGGTCAGGCTGGTTTTGGCTTGGGTCAGTCTGACCCGAGGTCCCGGGTTCAAACCTCGCTTCAGCTTTTTGCCTAAACTTCTTTGGTTTGTAAAAATACTAAACGACTTCCAAAAATTTTGTAAAAATACTCTAAAAATTTCTAAAAATCTCTAGAATATTTTAAAAGCATTTTCAAATATCTTTACGGACATTTGAAACTCAAAATAGGGAAAATTGGGTCGTTACACACTAAATTGCATCAAACTTCAACAAGATAAAGAAATGCTAGATTACTGATACGAACATAACAAACATCAAAAGAGATCTATTCTAGCTACAAAAACAGTAACAAAGTGAAATAAACCGATCCAACTCACAAACAACTACACAAACAACACTTCTTGCCGTCACACAAGAAGCCGGAGACGAGAACACCCAACTTTGGTCATCAGTGAAGAACCCTCAGCTGTAAATGAGTTCAGAATTGCTTAGCCACACTAGAGGAACGCCTCCGGCAAGCTAGAAGCAATCCTACGCTAATCAAGTGCCGAAAATCTAGAATTCTGTAATTTGGTTCTCTGAATATGGATGGGAGCTACAGATTGTGGATGATCGTCGGATGGAGCTCAGTAACACCGGAGGAACGCCGCCAAATGTCGCTGATGGGAAGGGAATCACAGATCGGAGGAACGCTGCCAAATCTGTGGAAAACAGAGTATCGTAGAAAGCAAAATTGTGCCGGAAAGAACGCTCGTCGGTGACTCCAGATGATCGGAACTCAGCTGCCTTAAAGATCTCCACCGAGGATGTCGCTTGAGAAGTTGATCGGAGAAGGAATCGGGGTTGAAATCGCTGGAGAAGCTCGCGCCTCCCTCTGCTTGACGCGAAGAACAGTGAGGAGATCGACGAAGCAAAAGGCTACTGTAGCTTCTCATTTAAATCAGATCTGAGATCTGAATGGACAACCCAGAATGATTTGGATCTTAATCAATGGTGGAAAGTCGCTTAATATCTTATCCGAAGGTGTTGATCTTGATCTACTCTCCCTTAGGTTGGATGGACCAGATCTTAAATAGATGGTTCAGATCTCTCTTGTTCTTGATGAACGGTCCATAATGTTCCAAAGCTTGATCTTCTCATTTAAACTCTGATTCGAGTATAAATTCGGTTCGAATAAATCCAAATCCAAGATCCTTTGATGCATACAAAATAAGAATCAAATATTTGCATCAAATAAAACAAAAATAAGATAATTTGTAATTAAGTCCAAGAATAAATATAATGCATGAAATGTGATGTAAATATAGATTTCATATATGAAAACAACATCAACCCATGCATGTATGAATCAAAATAGTATAGTAAAATCATAGTTATCAAATCCCCCACACTTACTCTTGAACCTCCCGTGCAAGCCAAGAAAATCTAAAAATTATCTCCACACAAATTCCCTAACAATACCTAGAAGATGGTAAAAAGTAATTAACTAATGTCATCTAAAAGATCACCAACAATCATGAACACAGTCCAAACAAGAATCAGTAGGTATGGTAGTTTCAATCCAATTGAAAAATTAAGCAAGTTGCAATCTCACAAGGTATTCACCTATTCTAACTCTCACACTCAAACATGTATAAGTGGAGCTCAACTCAATGTTACTCAAAACATTTCACTACCATAAGCTTGTTTATTTTCTAATTCTCCACCACTATAAAACATAGCATACATGAATCAAAAGGATTTTATCAGAAATTGAAATGGAAGCAAAAGAACAAATGAAGTGAATGTAGTAGGCAAAAGAAAAGAATTCAATGAAGAAAGTGAGAAAATGAGAGTATTGGAAGAATAAACCTGATGAGTTGACCAATTCGATGTTAAAAGAGATGAATACCATTTGTCATTACCAACTCAAAATATCAAGCTAAACTTTCCTTCAATTTGATGGCTATCCAAAAATCTTGATACAATGTCTCCACACTTGATACTCTTAGTCTTGCCACTATTTTTTTTCACTGTTTTTCCACTTCAATACTTCTTTTACACTTCAATTCCAGCACTAGAAACTAAAACAATCTCTCATCAACTTATGAAGAAGAGTTCCCTCCCCCACACTTAAAATATTATCCGTCTCAGACAATAGAACACATAGATGTGAAACACTCAAATTTTCTCATCATCAGCTACATCAACTACCAGCTGAATTCTAGAGTGTTCCTGCATAGGAAAACAAACTCAGAACTCTTCATAGGAAAACATAGCCATCATAACATTGGGTTTGCACATAGAGATCATGACACTCCCTCTTCTATTCTTACGGTACTCAAACTTAATGGAGTTTCAAAACTTAATAATAAATGAACTAAAACTATAAATTTATGTCTGATAATACTCATTCTGATTTGGGTGGTGAAACAAACAAGTATGGTGTCACATCAATAACCATAGATTAATTCAATTCTGCACCTCAGAACTTTGCAAGGTTCTGATTTCAGATTCTAGAAAATCCAGATTTTCAGTTCATGGAAGAGATGGAAAGAAAATAACACTATTTGTCACTGAAAATACAGGAGCTTTACTTGAGTTTCTCAATGATTTGAGAGCTGCTCCAAAGAGTATGGTATAAGAGATGAGTTATTGTTCTCTGTTTTTTTATACAGTAGTTGCAGTTTCTTTCCCTTCAGTTCTTTACATTTTATGAAACTTATATTTGTTTCTGCATCCCAATTCTAGAATAGAGAAGTGTTCATTTGGCACTAAATTAAACAGACTTGAACTTAAGCTATCGGCTGATCAATTGGAGGAATAAACAAATAATTGATATAGTTTGAATTCTGAAATTTTCAGAACTTTCAGAAACTTGAGGAGATCACAAATTCTCTAAACTTCTGATATTTAACTCTCCATTTTTGAACATTACAGCTCCTATCAGATCTCTAATAATAATGATAAGGTTTCAGAAATTTGGACAAAGGAATCAGCATCAAAGGCGTTCAAGAAGTTTGTTTCAGGATTTTTGATTTAAACTTAAAGACTTCCTGTATTACAGAACTTAGATTTCAATACCCTCGTTCAGAATTTTCAAAGTGAGGCTTAGGTTTTAGAATTGGGATTCCAAGGTAACTTCAGCTTAAATCATTAGGGATTCAGTTTAGAAAAGGATAACATTCGTTATTAGGCTGATGAGAGCTTCATTTGAAGTTGTTTCTGGCGAGAGACAGCATGAAGACTTGACACAAAAACATGGGCACAATTATTTTCCTTCTCTAAATTCTACCTCTTTGTAATTCAGTTCTTAACATTTAAAATTCTAGAAATAAAGCTAATGGTTCCCTTTAATGATCAAGTGTTCTTCAATTCATCTGTTCAACCAAAGGTCAGGAGCTTTATTTCCAGAACTCAAGTTTAGTCCTTGATAACCAAAGTTTACGATGATCATACATTTCCATAACCAAGTCCAAAATAAATGGCAAAGAATTCCAGAAGTGAAGCTAAATTCTAGATTCTGGTTCATTTTTAGCATCTCAATTCAAAAGAAACTCTAGCTTAAGTCATGAAGAATTAAACCTTGAATTAGGTATCCTTGCTGCCCAAAGTGCCACATCTGTGCTGATTTCGTATCTCTGACCAAGCTTTGATCTCTAATCCCTCTAGATTGTTTCATTTAAAATTCACTAAATAATAGTATGACTCCATTTTATTTCAACTCAGTTAGTTTAATTCAAAATTTTGGTACACCTTCCAATTTTGTTTCCAGCTCTTATAATTTTTGCATCTCCGTAGTTTTAGACTTTAAAAATGTCCATACAATTCGTAAAGACACGTAGAATAAGGCAACCACATTTAATCTGTAATTATATAATCTTCATGTAATTTCTCACTGATTCACAAAGCTAGTGATAAAAGATTGGTACAAACTTAATACAATCTTTAAATTTGAAGTCTGTTTTGGTTCTTGCTGTCATTACTGCATTCTGCATTTTACATCCCTATCATTTAGCCTTTAAAACTATTTCTTCATTTGTATTTTACACTTGTTCCTTGAAAAATGGTCTCATTTTGTGTAATTCAGGAAACAACACTTTCATTTCCACTTCCAGCAACAGATTCCTAGCCTTCATCTTCCTATTTCTACTTTTCAGCAACAGATTTTTAGAAATCTGTCCATTCAATTTGTAGAAGACATAGAAATACAAAAATACCATTTGTTACTGAAATTAACAAAGTTCCAATTGAATTCATAACTGATTTGAGGGTTGCCCACAGATTTTGATACCAACATGATACAAAGAAATTTAAAAGCTCAACACCATCTTTTTGACTTCGAATGGTTAAAATGTTTAGTTGATTTTGATCAAGATTCGACATTCAATCCCGAAAGATTATTTCAGTGAACATTCAATCACTACAAGCTTTAATTCAATTGGTTTAAGCTCCAACAAGTCAAAATTTTCAAGGTGGCATAGCTTCTATTTTTAATATTTCAGCCTTTTACAATTCCAAATGAAGTTCCAACACCAATTCCCTTGATCAGATTTCCAACAAACCAGCCCACTATTCAAACGTCAGACTTTTAGCAACATGAATTTTTTCTTCACTTGTCACTTATTTCAGTAATTCACATCCTTTGTAATCTGCATTGTTCATATACAATTATAAAGGTCAATATAATTAAGAACAAGAAGACCATTTGTTTCTGCAATTCCTAGAGCTTCACTTAAACTTCTCACTTGTTTAAATATTGTTTCTGATTATCGATACACACTGGCACACAATCTTGCATTTCCAAACAGATTCCTACATATGTCTGCATTGATACACATAATAGGTTCAAATTCAGTAATGTTTCCGAAATTCTGTTGTTCAAATTTAAACAACTCCATTCTTAGCTCTTCTTCAATTTAAGTTCTTGACCAACCATCCTTAAATTGCACATTTAGATTTCTAAACTTCTACAATTACTGCACAACAGCAATGACCAGTTTTAACCAATTATCTGAAATTCAACAAGCTTATGAACTCCTTTTAACCACTCTATAGATTCAATTTTCCATCAGTAGCATTTTAAAATAACTGCACAACAGTACTTCCATAGTCAGCTATGCTTCTATAGTAATAAATTTTTAGCATTTAAAATAAACCTGCTATACAGATTTAGCTCCAACTCAAGTCCCACTTTATGAATTCCAAAATAGTTGTACAAAATAACAATATACAGAATGGCCAACTCCAACAATGAATTTTCAAGGCAATACCAGAACACTTCCATAACTCTACAAAAGATCCTCATAGAATCTATTTCCAAAATCATTTCTGAATTGTAACTTACATGTAACCTTTAACATCCATTGCACTCAATCCTCTATTAGTTCATCTTAAAAACACATTAAATTTCCGGAAAAATAATCCAAAGCTCCCCCACACTTAATCCTTTGTCCATCTAGTCAATCCAACTCATCAAGAATTCAACTAAAACTCTCAATAAAAGAATGACAAGCAAAGATAATCAAGGTTAAAATGCTAGATGAGAAAGTTTAAAGGAAATTGTGGGGAAAGAATTTGGAAATTATGAGGTAACAAGAATAAGAACTATCCTTCGTTTTCATGCATACATATGCTATTGTGACTTTGAAAAGAAACAAAGCAAGTTCTAGAATTCAATTGCCATGAGTGCATGCCACACAAAAATATAATAGAGTATAGGCTTAAGTAGTCCTCTCTAGGTAATTTTCATACAATCAAGCTCAACTAATCAAAATAGAATCCACCATCACGCTAACCAATATCATGCAAGTAAAGCATCCAATCATGTCAAATGACCTATAATTGATGGTCAAATTTAAGAAACTTTTACCATCTTAAAAATATTACTAGAATAATTCCATGGAGAATTTTATTCAGAATAACATGCTATGTATACTAAACAAAATGTGAAGTATGGAAGCAAAATGCAAATGCAAAATATTAAACCTAATAAAAGTAAAAGGTAAAAAAGAAAAACAAGGAACAAACTCCCCTTAATTCCGGGCGGTTGAAGAAGATTTAGAAGAAGAATCCACGCTGATAATGGAGTAATCTTTGTAATAAACAAATCCTTTTTATTCATCATTTTTCCGTTGAAAATTCTTTCTAGAGGTCGGAGACGGTTCAAATTAAGTACCCATTTCAAACATCTGTTATGTCCTGCAAAAACAAACAAAAACAATCCCTCCTGAACACTTTCATAATAAGAGAAATGGGTATCACATTCTATAAATTCAATTAATGGTACCTCTATGAAATTTTCTGATAAATTAAAAGAAATACTAACCTTATCATGTTGAAAGGTACCTAAAGGTTCTAGAATGGTGATTGTTACCTCCTCCTCATCAAGTAATGGCTCAGGTGAAAATTCAATCACAGGTAGTGATTCTTGGGTCCTTGCCTCTATAGCACAAGTCCCTACACTCTCTTCATCATCATCATCAAATTCAGGTGATCCTTGGGGTATTGCTTCCAGTAAGCAATCCCCTACACTTATATCTTCTTCAAGTAAATCTTCGTTTCCTGCATCATTCACAACATCTAAAGCAACAATATTAGTAGAATCAGAAATCTGAACAACTACATCATCATCACAAATAAAACTCGAGAAATCTTGTGAAGTAATGGAAGCAGGGTCAGGCCTGACAAAATCTCTACTTTCCATCTCCCCACTGGAGTTTTGTGTTTGTAACTGATTATGGATGATGCAATTTAATCTAATTGAATCTGAATATTCTGTATCCTTGCAAATTGTTACTCTCGATGCTCTCTCATTTGTTGCATAATCTCATTGAATTTCCATGTTGACTCTGCAAATTATACTTGTGCATCCTCGTACTGATATTCAGGCTGATAGAACCCAGTCTGAGGCTAATAGTAATGCCTCTCAATCCCATCTCCAAAATACTGATAATATGGATCCATGGTCAAATAGATTTCCTGTTCTTACACTGACAACTAGCAAATAAAATCAAAGACTCAGGAACATATAAAATCAAACACATGGATATATGAACATGAAAGAAATTGAAACAACAAAATTTTTAAGTTTTCCAAAATAAAGAACAATCCTAAGATTATCAAACACCGCTACAATTCCCCGGCAACGACACCAATTTTTGATATACTCATTTTTGTCGTGTTACGAGATCAAAAGAATTTAGTAGCGAACCCCTTCTACACTAATGTAGCATAGAGATGACTTGGGTCGTCTCCCAACGAACGCAACGATAGGATGATAAACTTAGGATCATATGTTATTACTTTTGGATTTTTAATATAGAAATGGGGGGTTCGGATTTGATTCTAAACTTAATAAATGAAAAGCACAGCAAATAAGAAACTAATCTAATGCATAAATGGAATCTATCTAGGTGCCAACAATCAATCCATAACGCATTGTCACCCTACGTTACGATTAAACCATCAGCACACTTAAACTGAGAATGAAATAATAAAACATAATTAAATATGATCTAAAGCAAAATTCAAACCCTAACTTAAAATTTGACCATTTAACAATTAACCAAGCATCAAACAAGACTTACACTAAATTGCATCAATGAAGTTCTAACTACTTAACACGAAATAAACTTCAACAAGATAAAGAAATGCTAGATTACTGATACAAACATAACAAACATCAAAAGAGATCTGTTCTAGCTACAAAAACAATAACAAAGTGAAATAAACCGATCCAACTCACAAACAACTACACAAACAACACTTCTTGCCGTCACACAAGAAGCCGGAGACGAGAACGCCCAACTTCGATCATCAGTGAAGAACCCTCAGCTGTAAATGAGTACATAATTGCTTAGCCACACCAGAGGAACTCCTCCGGCAAGCTAGAAGCAACCCTACGCTAATCAAGTGCCGAAAATCTGGAATTCTATAATTTGGTTCTCTGAATATGGATGGGAGCTGCGGATTGTGGATGATCGTCGGATGGAGCTCAATAACACCGGAGGAACGTCGCCAAATGTCACTGATGGGAAGGGAATCATAGATCGGAGGAACACCGCCAAATCTGTGGAAAACAAAGTATCGTAGAAAGCAAAATTGTGCCGGAAAGAACGCTCGCCGGTGACTCCAGATGATCGGAACTCAGCTGCCTTGAAGATCTCCACCGAGTATGTCGCTTGAGAAGTTGATCGAAGAAGGAATCGGGGTTGAAATCGCTGGAGAAGCTCGCGCCTCCCTTTGCTTGACGCGAAGAACAGTGAGGAGATCGACGAAGCAAAAGGCTACTGTAGCTTCTCATTTAAATCAGATATGAGATCTGAATGGACGACCCAGAATGATTTGGATCTTGATTAATGGTGGAAAGTCGCTTAATATCTTATCTGAAGGTGTTGATCTTGATCAAGGGTCTTGATCTACTCTCCCTTAGGTTGGATGGACCAGATCTTAAATAGATGGTTCAGATCTCTCTTGTTCTTGATGAACGGTCCATAATTCTCCAAAGCTTGATATTCTCGTTTAAACTCCGATTCGAGCGCAAATTTGGTTCAAATAAATCCAAATCCAAGATCCTTTGATGTCTACAAAATAAGAATCAAATATTAGCATCAAATAACACAAAAATAAGATAATTTATAATTAAGTCCAAGAATTAATACAACGCATGAAATGTGATGTAAATATATGCTTCATATATGAAAACAACATCAACCCATGCATGTATAAATCAAAATAGTATAGTAAAATCATAGTTATCAAGCTGCAGCAAGGGAACAACACAAACTCACGATCTTTTCTCCGCGTGCTACTCAAAGGACGATCCGACAAAGCTGTAACAAGACTCTGACGACCAGAAGCTTCAAGTTTTCTTAGTTGTCGGTATAATTTTTATTACTGCTTTAATATTATACTTGAAATTGTAAAGAATTTCCGAGCTTATAGTGATTACCCACCAAAAGCGATCACCGATTGTGGGCCTTGAAGTAGGAGTCGCCACAGGCTCCTAACCAAGTAAAACCAATGTGTTATTTCTTTTATTACTTTTATTCCGCTGCGTATTACTCAATTGCTTTAAACGAATGGAATAGCCACAAGCGCTATTCACCCCCCCTCGTTTAGCGCTTTCGATCCTACAAAAACTACCTCCCCCTGGGCTTAATCTTTCCTTCTCCTCCTTTGATCACATAAAAAATTGGGTACCGAAAGAAATCTAAGGGTAAATTTTTAAAAAAATAGGAAATTTTTTTAGTTAAAATAAAATCTGATTTTCAACTTTTTGAAAAACTTATCAAGTTTTTTTTTTAAATTTTAAAAATAATTTTGATAGCACGTAAAATATTTGCAATAATTTTAGAAAAAAAATTTCTATGTAAAAAATATTTTTGATAACAAAAAAATTGTAACATCAATAATTTCCTAAGTTAAAAAATTTGTAAAAACTAATTTTGTAGAAATAATTTTGGTAAAGTATAGCTGATACTTCAAAAAAAAAAACTTTAAGACTTTTAAAAAAAATTCTAAGTTAAAAATATCGAAAAAAATATTTGAGTAACTATTTAAAATATTATTTAATTACAATTAAATATTTTATTAGTTAATCAATTAAACATTTTATTTCATTAATTGACTTCTAGGCTGTGGCGAGATACTATGTCTTCTTGGTTTTTGGAGCAACAACCACTTTCTAAAAAAAACCTCTAAAGAAAATTCAAACATTTAATTTTCTCACTGAAAGCCCTAAGTCCAATTAAACTTTTTAATTTATATAAGTTTTTGGAACTCAATATAGGTTCCTTCCTACAGGATTAATCAGAAATTTTGGGGGCACATAACTTTTGAGAATTTTTCTAATTTGACCCCTATGAAATCTAAGATACCACCTTAGTCTTTTAAAATTTTGAGTTTGAATAGTTAAACATGTATGATTTTTCAAGTTTTCTACTTGTGTCTTCAATTTATCATTTTCTAATTTTAATTTTTCAAAATATTCTAATAATTAGGATTTGGCTAGAATTAATTTTAATTCCTTATTTTCTTTTTCTAATTTGCAACAGTCTTTAGATAATAACTTAACAAATTTAAATAACTTATCGGGAGGAAGAGATTGTACCTGACTTACCTTGTCGATCTTGTTATCCGTAGCTCCCCTGAACTGCTACTTTCTTCCGATGCCACTCCTTCTTCATTGATGCTCTCGATGCTCATTTCAGACGAGCTTGCTTCGTTTTTATCGTCTTGATGACTTGCCATTAACACAAGTCCAACAACAACTTCAACTTCTGATTTAGATAATGTTTCGTCTCACGTCGCCTTTAGTGTCTTGTACTTGTTAGATTGAACAGGCTTCTTGTTCTTTCCTTTGTCCTTGTCCTTGATCTTTAACTTAGGGCAGTTATCTTTAACATGTCCTTCTTCATTGCAGTGGTAGCATCTGATTGTTCTTTTCTTTCTACCCTGCAGATGATTTGATTTTCTAGTTTTAAATAATTTTTAAATTATTTTTACCATTAATGTCGTTTCATTGTCATCGAGAGAGGATTCTGAATCTTGTTCGTCCACCCTTACTTTAAAGGCTATGTTGTACTTCGACTCCTTCTTCGAATCTGCACATCTCATTTTATGAACTTCAAATGTTGAAAATATTTCTTCTAAGGTGACAGCTTCTAAATCTTTAGAAATATATAGTAAGCATCTACTAATAATGCCCACTCAGTAGATCTAGGAAATGCATTAAGCACGTACCTTAGTGAATCTCAGTTGCTTACCTTTTCTCCGAGATTCGTGAGTCCGATGATTAGTTCCTTCATTCTCGAGTGAAGATGTGCAATAGTTTCTTCTGCTTCCAATTTGATGTTACTTAACTGGTTCCCTAGCAGATCCCGTCTTACGAGTTTGGCTTCGGAGGTCTCTTCGTGTAGCTCAAGGAACTTCTCCCAAAGCTCATTTGCTGAGTCGTAGGCGTCAATCCAGTTGACTTCTTGTGGTGGAAGGACGCTCAGCAGATGGAACTCTACTTTGCTGTTAGCCACGTAGACGACCTACTCTTTCTTCATCCATTGGTATTCTTCCTTTCCTTCGTCCATTGGAACTCTTCTTTAAAAGCAATTCAAAATTAGTTTTAAAGAATACCTGAATTCTCTTTTTCCAGCTCGTGAACTCCCCCTCGAACTTTGGTGGGTATATGCTCGGTCCGACCATCTTGTGTGCTTTGTTTGGTGGTTAGTCCTCCTGAAGCGTCTTGACTCTGATACCACTTGTTAGGACCCTCGGTGGTCGGCTAGAGGGGGGAGATGAATAGCCCCTGCACAAATAAAAACAAAAAGAACCTTTCTAAGCTTATAACTTAAATAAAATAAACACTTGCATAAAAATGAATAATAAACTGAAAAGAAAGAGGCATAGCGAATTACTTAGTTACAACTGGGGAGATTGTTAATTCAAGGCGAAAAATTGCACTAAAAAATCTCCTCTGGACGGAGAAGTCTCGTACAACATTTAAAGCTCACAAAACAAACCTAAACAAGAACTAGGAAGTGCACAAGTCTTGCTTCAAACTATTCTGCATTGTTCTTTAGCTTTGGGAGCAGGGTTGCTTATATAGCCTTGCTCAGGGCGCTTGGAAGCATTTCAGGCACATGGAATGGGATAAAACCTTATCCCCAACGCGTTGATCAAATTCCACGTCGATCTTGATAAAACTTGGGTTCCGGATGCCCCGGCGCCCGGAATGGTTCCGAGTGCCCCGGACTACTCCGGGCGCTCGAAGGGAAAAGTCAACATTTTGTTGTCTTTCTCTTCGGGCCTCCAGTTTCGGCCTCGCGTGCTTCGGTCCGGGTCTTCCACTCCGGTTCCGTTCGCTTGGGTGATTTCATCCATCGAAATAGGGCTTACTCGAACCCAACTTCCGGCCTTCTCGAGCAAACTTTCGCTTCTGCTTCTCGTCCCTCGGAAATGCCGCGTGCCTCCTTCTCGTCTGCCCGCATACTCTTCTGCAGCACTTCGTCCCTTAGACGCACCGAGCCCGTCAGCTCTCTCCCGTGTTGTCCTTCTCGTTAGTTGCGTCTTTTGCTCGACATCTTGTGCTCCTAAGTTCCTGCACACTTAGACACAGGATTAAACATAACAGAACCTAACCTAATTTGTTTGATCATATCAAAATAACCTTGGAGCACCAACAAACATAACATACTTCATGAATATGAATATGCATATGTAAATTAAGTTTATCATATTGCATATTCATTAATGCCCAAGATTTTAAACAAAATGATTTTTACAATATGATACTTAAAAGGAAAACATACCTTGGCTTACTATGACTTTCAAGTATGAAGAAATTAGAGGACCCTCAAGCCAATTGTGTTTTTCCCCTTGACCTCTCTTCTTGCTTAACCTCTTTGATGGAGCAAAAGCCTATATATTGGATAGAGGAAGGACCATTTTATAACCTTTTATTTACACATTTCATCAATATGTACATTCAATTGTCTCTTAATACAATACGTTAGTTCTATTTAGAGATCTTAGATGAGTCAACCTGTGGCAGGGTGGATCAGTCTACGTTAGACCAGCCATTTGGCGGGACGGGATGGGCTGACTCATCATCTTGGCGGATTGAGAAATCCCCAACCCAACCCGATTCAAAGAGGGTTATGGGTTAGGCAATGTAACCCGCGAGCCTATCAAAAATTTTAAAAAATAAAAAATGTTTCACATTTTCAACGTTTACTTTGAAAAAATTTCATCAATTAAATATATCTAGATATTTTAAAGATAAAATGGATACAAATGAGTATACATGTTCGATGAAAAGTACTATTTTTATTTCAAAATTATAATAAAGAAAGATAATATATTGACATAAAACTTAACTTACATGTATTTCTCAACCCGTAGGCTAACCTAAGCTTGTCGCGGACTAACCCGCACGGGTCGTGGGCCTAGACGGGTTGGCCTGTGGTGAGCTTGGGTTGATAAAATTCTAAACTAGTCCACTTAAATTGTTTGACAGGGAAGACTAACCCGACAAACTCAATCCAAATTGACGACTCTAATTCTAATTCTCATATTGCATGAATATGAGAATGATCTTTTCATCTTCCTTTAAAATTATTTACATGAATATGAAAAAAATTATTTCTTCATTGAATACAACCATCAATCATAGTTATGGCTATTTAATCATTCTATTTAATTACAATAAAATTAAAGAATATGAACCTGTTAGTACCCCGTGGTTGTTTTGATATGGTCAACCAAGTTCAGTTAGGTCATGTTATATTTTGATCATTGTGTCTAAGTGTGCAGGAGCTTAGGAACACAAGAAGTCGAATAAAAGACACAGCTAGCGAGAAGGGTGATATAGGAAAGGAGTCGACGGGTTTGGTGCATCCGAGAGACGAGATGCTACGGAAGACTACACCGGTGGAGTGCGTAACGTTGGAGGGACGAGAAGCCGGGGAGGAAGCCTGCTCGAGGAGAAGGTCGGAGTTAAGTTTGGGTGAGCTCAATTCCGGATGGTCGGAGGATCACCTACGTGAAGATCCTTGTGAAGAGATCAGCGTTGAGCTGAGTAAGGCGCCTTCCAAGTGACCGTTTGCGAAGATAAACTTTATCTTCGCACGGATAAACCTTGCCATGCTGGAGGTGCCTTCCATCCTATTGAAGACGCCTTCCATCCTATTGAAGGCGCCTTCCAGCCTTGGATAAAATTTTCCAGGGGCTATAAAAAGACCCCTGGACCTAGAAAAAAAAATACAACAATTGAACTATAAGTCTTGTCTTCACTTCCTAGTCATTCTGTGAGCTGTAAACGTCTGTAAGATGTTACTTCACCTTCAATAAAGAAGTTTTTTCTAGTGGAGCTTTTTTCAATGCCTTGGATTAATAACCACCTAGGTTGTAACAAGTAAATAGATTGTCCTCTTACTTTTTGTTCAATTTTATTATTCTGTTTAGTATACTTGTGCTACTAACTAGAGTTGAAAGAACGAGAAAGGTTCGCTTTGTTTTTAACATGCAATTCACCACTCTCTTGCCAGCCCCCCTACATCAACAAGTGGTATTAGAGTTAGAACGTCTCAGAAGGACTAACCGTCGACTGAAGCACCGAGACGATGGCCGGACCGAGCATCTACCCGTCGAAGTTCGAGGGAGAATTCGCGTTATGGAAGACACACATGGAGGTATTTTTTAAAACTGATTTTGAAATTCTTTTGATAATTAAATATGGTTTTGTAGCTCCCAAAGACTCACAAGGAAATGAAAAGGAAGAATACTGATAGACCAAGAAGGAGCAAGCAGACTTCGTAGAGAACAGAAGAGCCGAGTTCCACCTACTAAGCATACTTCCACCTCAGGAAGTAAATCGGATCGGAGATTACGAATCAACAAAGGAACTTTGGGAGAAGTTCCTGGAGCTTCATAAAGGAACTTCCGAAGCAAATCTTACGAGGCGGGACTTGCTCCAGAACCAATTGACGAACCTCCGGATGGAAGAAAGAGAAACAGTTGCACATCTGCTGTAACGACCCGCCTCCTACTGACTAGGCTGTGAGGCTGATCGCTACATTATGCTGTGCTAAATTACTATTGCGAAAATCTAGATTGATTAAAATTTTGCTAAACTGATTACTGTAAAATCTGAACTTAATATTCTAAGTGTACCTAGGAGTTGTACACATGCTAGGGAAGATAATCTATGCCTCTCGGGTGACCTGCTAGCTGTAATCAGGCATTTCAATCGACCCATGGATCGATTGGGCTATCGGATCGATCCAGTGATCGATCCAGCTTGATACTGGCACGGAAGAAGACTCTGGATCGGTCGGCTGACCGATCCATAAGCTATTTCGCTTCTGTATGCGGCTGGATCGGTCTACCGACCGATCCAGGAGCACACTGATCGGTCGGTAGACCGATCCAGTGGCTAACTGATCGGTCGACTGACCGATCAGTGAGCTTCTGTGCCCTCTGTTTGCATTTGGATCGGTCGGCTGACCGATCCATAACAGACGCCAACTCTCTGTTCGCGACTGGATCGGTCAGCTGACCGATCCAGTGGCACAACCCAACTCTGATCGATCTGTAGATCGATCTGGGTTTCTGATTTCGCACTGAAACTCTGATTTCAGCACTAGTTCGTGCCAAAATCTCATATAAGAGTTCTAAAATCAATTGAAATAAGTTCTAACATCTATTAACTAGCATTCCAACATAATTACTAACAACTTAAACAAATCTTCCATGGTTTAAACATTCTAAGGTCTAAAAGTGCATAAAGGTACTTGAGAAAAGAAACTAAGTTCTTAATTTGCTAAACTCCCTAAGGATCTTCATTCCAGGTTCCTGCCACACACACCATCACTGCATTGACCTTCAGCTTCCTCTGCTAATCCATTTTCCCTTTACCTTTATCTGCAGTATAAGGAAAAAGTATCTGTAAGCTTTAAGCTTAGTAAGAAACCATCTACCTCACAAAAACATGCAACGATGCAATCATGTTTTTAAAGAATGCTATTTAAAAACATGCACTGGATTTGTTAAAGCATGGCATACTGAAGTTACATGGCATAAACACTGAAACATGGTATGCATAATAAAATCTAAGCATGGAGCTATCTCATGGTATCAACTAGGAGAACTAAACTGAAACTGAAACTAAAACTGAGCTAAAACTATATTCACATAACTAGATTACGAATTTGAAAGCTATTATCATAATAAGTGAAAATAGTAATCATGCTGCTGTTTGGGCCCGACAACTGTACTTGCTGTGCGCGCATCCCTAGCTAGACCCGGGTTTATAAGTCCCGCATTTAGTAGGGTTTACTAGGTTATCTGAACCTAGGGACGACTGTGGGAGCCCAACCTAATAGACATCTGGTCCAGTACAGTGCCACTGAAAATAAAATACTGAATATAGCTACTAATTGCTTATTTTGCTGTTTCTAGGTTATCTGAACCTAAAGCTAGGTTATCTAAACCTAGAGGCGACTGTGGGAGCCCACCCATTGGACCGTAGTCCCATGTAAGCTGCAACTAGACTAATATACTGATTTAAATGCTACTAATGCATTTAACTGAGTTGTTAAAATATCTGAGGTGGTATTTAGCTACACTAATCATTTTGTCGAACACCTGGTGTGCTCCAACTCTCCCCTCTAATAGGGAGACCACCTCTAGGCACCCGACAACGTCTAGAGCCTCCAACTGAAGGAGAACAACGTGTCTGGCCCATCTAGAGGTGCTCATCTAGATCTCTAATCTGTGAGGAGGGTTTAAACACACCCTGGGTGCCGAAAAATCTGCATATAGTTAAACTAAAGGCATGCAATCAAACAGAAGCTACTTATACTGCAGGTGAGGGGTTTCTTACCTCGTGCGCTAGTTTTCTTACGAATCTAGTCGCTAGTTTTCCGGTGGGGACGATCTTCTCGACGATCCTCTCGCGTCTACGTGTTCTTCTCGCAGAGGGGAACGTCCTCGTGTCGGAGTCGTCGCCGGAAGGTGCTCCTAGAGCCCTTAGGGAAGGAACCCTAGGTTGTTCTTGTGGTTGGCGCCGAGAGAAGGAGAGGAGAAGGGGAGTCGGCGGTGAGGGTTGGAGAGGAGGAGAAGTTGCCGAACCAAACAAAAATAAACCAAACCCCACTTAAACTTCCTATTTATATTAAGTGGGTACTTTGACCAAACTCTAATATAAATTAAATCGTTTCCCTTTCCTTTCAGCACGGCCCTGCTGGGTTCATCTGGTTACTAAGGCTAACTAAAAGTTATCGGATCCGAGAGGTCCCGGGTTCGATTTCCGCCTAAGCTATTTTGCGGTTCTAATTATTTTTGCTACTTCCGCTATTCTAAAAATTCCGAAAAAATATCTAAAAATTCCAGAAAAATCATAGAATATTTCTAATGTAGTTTTGAGAATTTTCGGGCGTTACATCTGCACTTGAGGATCAAAGAACTCATCATCGGACTCACGAATCTCAGAGAAAAGGTAACGAACCAAGATTCATTAAGGTACGCTTTAAATGCATTTTTTATGACATCCGAATGAATCTCTATAGTCAACTCGGTTTATATATCTAAAGACCTCGAAGTTAGTTCATTAGAAAATCTATTTCCACCTTTGAACTTCACGAATCTAGATGTGCAGAGATGAAAAAGGCGCCAAGTCAGATCATTGCCCTGAAGGCAAGAACAGACAATCCAGAGTCCGAAGCGTTAATTGATGAAGATGAAGCGACTCTAATAGTAAGAAAATTTAGTAATTTATTAAATCTAATAAATTTAATAAGTCGCAAGCAAAGAAGTACTTTGGGAGCAAAAGAAATGTCTGATGCTATAACTGTCAAGGAGAATGACACATTAAAGATGACTGCCCAAAACTAAAGAAAAAAGGAGAAGGACAATGACAAAAGACCAACAAGATTAAAGCATAAGAATTTGAAGGCCACATGGGATGAATCATCATCCTCCGAGTCCGAAATTGAAGCCTACGCCAAACTAGCCTTGATGGCAGAGCACTAGAGGGACATTAAAAGTTCCTCAGAGATGCGCATCGACGAAAGGGGAGGATCCTCTGAAGAAAGCAGTGATGAAGGGAGAGTATCAAAATAAGAGGTAAGTGAGGTACATGCACTATCTCCCAAGCAATCTTTTGAGTTTATAAAAATACTCTCTAAAAATATGCGCAAATTAGAAAAAGTAATTTTTGATTTGAAAAGCCAATTAGTCAATGCATGTCCACTAGAATTGTTTGATAATTTGAAATTAAAAAATGAAAAATTTAAAACACAAATAGAGAGATTGAAAGATAACTATGTATGTTCTAATTACTATAAAAAATTAAGATTTAGAAATTATGGTAAAATCAATTGGTACATTAAAAATCACTAGGGTCAAATTAGGAAAATATCATAAAAATAAATCTCTAAGAAATTTTTAATTAACCCAGTAGGTAAGAACTTATATTAGGTTCCAAAAATATGCTTAGATTAAAGTGTTATATTTGAAAGATAGACCTAGAATGTTTAGGAAGAAAATTGAATATTTAATTTTTTTAAAAAGCTTTGTCCAGAAGTGATTATTGTTTTAATATCCAAGAAGGCAAGAAGGCTTAATACTTCGCCACATCTTGAAAGTCAATTATTGAAATAAATATTTAATTAACTAACTGAAATAGAAGTTTTTTTTTCAATTTTTATTTTTTCCCTTAAAATAATTTCAATATTGTTTAATTTTTTTTATGACCATTTAACTGGTATAAATTTTTTTTTTTTTTTTTTCAAAATTCTAAAAACTTCTTGATTTTTTTTCTATCCCCTAGACTTTTGTTGAAAATTCTTTTAAGTTATTTGCGTAGACTATCCCTAAAAAAATATTTCAAAATTTTCTAAAAATTTATTTTATTTTTTCTAATTTTTTTTAATGTGATCAAAGGAGGAAAAATAGGTACAAGTTCAGGAGAGGTAGGATTTAGAATTTTTAATTATTTGTTTGCAAGCAATTTTTTTTTACTTATTTTGCAAGCAATTTTTTATCACTTTTATTTTATTACATTTTTAACCCTCACTTGAACTTGGTTGATGACATTAAAAATGGGAAGATGGTTAGTACTCCATGGTTATTTTGATGTGGTCAACCAAGTTTAGTTAGGTCATATTGTGTTTTGATGCTTGTGTCTAAGTGTGCGGGAGTTTAGAAACATAAGCAGTCGAGTGGAAGACGCAGCTAGTGAGAAGGGTGGCACGGGAAAAGAGTCGACGGACTTGGTACATCCGAGGGATAAGGTGCTGTGGAAGAGTACACCGATGGACGAGAAAGACGTGTGTGATGTTTGAGGGACGAGAAGCCGGGGAAGAAGCCTGCTCGAGGACAAGGCCGGAGTTAAGTTCGGGTGAGCTCAATTCCGGATGGCCAGAGAATCACCTACGCGAAGAGCCTCGCGAAGATATCAGCGTTGAGCAGAGTTGCCGTGTGGAAGGCGTCTTCCAGGGATGGAAGGTGCCTTCGATGAACAGTGCAAAGGCGCCTTCTATGGTTAGAAGGCACCTTCGATGAACAGTACGAAGACGCCTTCCAAGTGACTGTTTGCAAAGATAAATTTTATCTTCGCATAGATAGAACTTGCCACGCTAGAGGCGCCTTCCACCCCATTGAAGGCATCTTCTAGCCTTTGATAAGATTTTTCAAGGACTATAAAAAGACCTAGGAAAAATACAACAATTAACTACCAGTCTTGTATTCACTTCCTAGTCATTCTATGAGCTGTAAACGTTTGTAAGAGGCTACTTCGCCTTCAACAAAGGAGTTTTTCTAGTGGAGCTTTCTTCAACGCCTTGGATTAACAACCACCTATGTTGAACTAAGTAAATAGATTGTCCTCTTACTTTTTGTTTAATTTTATTATTCTGTTTAATATACTTGTATTACTAATTAGAGTTGAAAGAACGAGAAAAGTTCATTTTATTTTTAACAAGCACTTTATCCCTCTATTGCTGGCCCCGCTGCACCAACAGCACCATCCTATATGTGGATGATTAATAAGAATGAAATAAAATATTATTTCTAACAATTAAAGGATGGGATCTTGTGATTCTGGGTGGCGATGGAATTCCACCGATGCTGCCTGGTATGCAGAATCCTGATGTTCTATTCATTCCTTTATTTTGCTTTCAATTTGTGATTTTTGTTTGTTATGGTGTTATTTGTGTGGCCAAGCTTGGCCATAGGACGAGAGGATGTAGGCCTTTCCTGAGGTTTTATGGGGCTGCTCATAAAAATCATTGAATCTGCTCATAACTTGGGGTAATGCAATTTTCCATTCTTTTCTTTTCAGCATCTGTACGAACACCTCAGAACATAACACAGACAAAAGAACCCAAAAGAACATCTTGTTACAATATTTTGTCAACATTATTCGAATTCACTGGATAGGCTTGAGCTCAGAGACAAGATACTTGTAAAGTATTTGCATAAGAAAAATGATATGAACATATAATTGAGCATCAAATTATTACTATGTGAAGAGAAAGAACTGCAAATTTTCAATCTCCTATATGGCTATTGCTATGAACTGTCCTTATAAGAACATTATGCAGATTCATTTGGCAATAAACTAGTTAACAAATGTGCCTAATCCCATCAGACATGCTGTTTTGCCTTCCGTTTACTACTCATCAAAACCTAGGGACGTTTATGGGAACCCTCACGAATCCAGCTCCTGGAATGGCTACTAGGCGTTTTTGCCGAAAGTACACTATAGGTCCACTTATAAGTAGCAACCCCACTATGATAACCTGCAATGGAAGTAAGTTGCATGTTAATACATGAAAAATTAGGTCAAAAGGCTCATTATGCAGCTAAAAGATTGCAAGGCTGTACTGAAAGCATGGACAAATGAAATGGTATCTCCATCTCAGATCTTTTTGGAACACAGGATTGTTGCGTTGCAATTGTTGCAAATAATCTTTTGGTCCTAACCAGGATATGCTTTACTTAGTGTTTATATCAAGATCTCTTCTGTGCAAGTTGTATCTTATGGGGCAGGGCCCATATTGCATCTTAATCAGGCTGTCCAACTAGTATCTAAACTGAAGATCAACAGTAGGAAAAGGATTCATATAGTCAAAGTTGCAACTTCTCACAATTTATACAGATTGCGGTCAATCTGAAAGCCAAAATTGAATGCACTTTCTGAATATCTACATTTTGGTTGGTAAATTTGGTTCACTGCCTCTACTGGCACTAATGCAATAAATGGAAAATGCAATGTACATAAGGTACTATGAAATATAACCTAATAGCAAAATGCATAAAAAAAATCAATGAGGTGCCGTCAAATGTTGTTTATGATGTCTAACCTATTCTGTAAACCAAATACTGCCTTGTTTGGGAGATCAACATGTCATAAATTTAAACAAGAAATTAAGATTCCAATTGCGAGGATGCAATACATAACATAATTGGCCAACTCCACAAAAGCAACATTGTAAGAGTACCAAAAAAATGGTGAAATGTTTTACCTCAAATCCAAGAAAAGACAACTTCTCTTCGACCACAACAGGCACACAGCTCCTATATGTGATGTAGCTGACATTCCGTGTGTTCTGATTTGAGGAAGCATCCAAAAGCTTTCTCCACTTGTAATTGTGGACATCAAACAACTGCTCCTTTACAACAATGGTGGAATTCTCTAGAATAGAGGCGAGTCTTCTGTGGATTTTATTTTTATTATCTTCATTTTCCACGTTTGTTATTTCTGTGCATTTGTAAGGCACGAGATACCCAGTTTCACTGCAGTGATATTTCTCATCATTCTTCGACCAGAAGAATTGGAATTCGTGTGAGCAAAACAAATATCACAATGAGAGGAGGAAGTAAACAACGAATTGCGTGTATTGAGAGATAGTAGAAATAGAGATCTAAACAAATCCTAGTGAAATTTTCATGCCATAATGATTCTCTAATTTAGAATAGGATATCCTCATGAGGAAGATCTTGATCGAGTTAGAACTTTCAGATCATTAATCTTTCATTTCACAAATATCAGCGGGAGAAATTGCAGCAGCGAAAGGGCGAGACGGAGCTATAATTATTACCTTCTGGGAGTATTGGCAGGGAAGGCAAGGGCCGGAAGGAGAGCACCGATAGGAAGCGTTCCCCTTCGTCTCCTTGAACCCTAGCAGCGACCTGCCCCTTTCCCTTGCTTCCGCTTCTCGTTCTCCTCTTCCGTCCCCGCCGTCGCCATCCGCGGTTGCAAGAGACGACGACGCTGCCGCCATCAAGGCCAGCGCCACCACCCAGAATCTCGCGCTGGCCGCGGCAGAGCAAGATCTCATCTTTCGCGTCGCTTTCCTTCCCCTTCCAGGCCTTCCTCCTCGTTCCGTCCAGATTGGGAATCGGACCCGCATTTGCCGCACAGGGTCGGTCAGAGCACAGGTGGTTTTGCTTCAACCAGAAACGAACTCCCTCTCACGTGAGCCCAAACGGTCAGCCCTCTGCTCGTATTTAGATTTGGCTTTCGTTGATTTCAAAACCACAGAGGTCAGTTGCGTCTGCATAGCGAATGCCTTGGGTGCAGATCTGACTCGACCGGTCTGGAACTCTTGGATTAACTATTGACTCATTTACATTGATACTTTAGTCGACTTGGCAATAGTCAACAAAACATCGGAGGATCTTGAGCAATGACCTAGAGACACTAGTCAATTTTTACTTAAAAAGTGAAAGGATGTCTTGAGCAATGACCTTGTGGATTTCGAGCATTCTCTTGTGTGGTTTATGATGAGAGTATGTTTCTAAAAGTAACCTCTAACTGGCCATAGATTAAGTTTAGCTTTAAAACTTAATTTTTTTTTTTACGGTTAGTCTTCAGGATTTTAATGTTTAACAACGTATCTAAATCTGATCAATTTGATCAAGAGTTGATCTAAATAAGACTTGATGTTTGAATATTAGTGAAATCTAGTTATCTTAAAGTTGACCAGATGACAAGTAGAAGTCTAGTGAGGATTAGATGACTAGTAAAGAAAGTCCGAATTAGATGTTAGGAAAAGAAAAATTCTAACCGGAGATTAGATAGGTGAGAAGTCAACTTAATGATTAGTCCTAACTGAAAATTAGATAAAAAAATGTCCTAATTGGAGCTTAACAGATGAGAAGTCTACCGACTGACTAGTCATAATTGGAGATTAGACGAGGTAAAATCCTAATTGTAGGTTACATATGTGAGAAGTCTATAGAGTGACTAGTTCTAATTGAAGGTTAGACAAGGATAAACACAACCAACAACCTGAAACAAATCTAGGTGGCATCTAGAACATCTCTGGATGCCTAAAATAGGCTAAGTCCAAAATTGATCGGATAAGCTGCGACCACTTCTGATCGGATAGACGCTAAGCTGGGGTGTATGGAAAGACTTTATATATGCAACCATGACCAGAGCATTAGGACATCACTTCTATCAATCATCTCTTACTCTCTGCTAGAAAGAAAGGCTATGACATGTTGCTCGTGCGACTAAGGAAGCTCCAAGAAAGGTGTGTTGTGCTTAGGCCTTTCAGACCGATTGACGACTAGTTGGTTTGTTTTTATATTGTATATGTTCTTTACTTTTCATACTTGTTCTTGTATATACAATTTGTAAGATGGGGTTCTCCGTCACCGGAAAGCTTCCGGAAGAAGACCACTAGTCGATTCACGCTTGAGTGTGTTGGCTTTGGATGTACTAACCCTGGGGTTAGGAACCAAGTAAAAATCCTCTAGTTTTTTTGTCTTGTTTTTGTTATTGTATATTCCTATGCGTACTAATATGATAGATCGAACGAACATGATGAAACAAGCACAAAACCACATGCACCAGTTGTACAGTTGGTATCAGAGCAAGAAACTTTGATCAGACTAACTGATGAAGGAGCAAGGAGGCCAAAGATTGAGGGAGAGAAAAAGGTAAAAATGGTCAATTCAATTTTTAAAGTTCATATAATTTATTTTTAAGTGTAGGGAGAAAGGATATTACAAAAATAAATGCCTTACTTATAAGATTCGAATTGTGGGGGCAAAAGAACAACTAATGCTAGGAGTTCAGAGGAGTAAAGAGCACATCACGTGGTTCGAGCGTTAGAGATCCGGATATTACAAGAACTAGTGTTCGGATAGGAAGATACAAAAAAATCCTATTGAATTAGGGGTTGTGATTCTGATTAATAACATTAATTACAAAAATACTTCTATGCTTTATAAATTAGCATTTTCTTACAATAAATTAGATAGAAATTTACAAGTAAATCAAATATGAAAATTTCAAATAATTTTGATAACTTAAAAATTAAATTTAATTAATAAAAATAATAATAAAATTAAATTTAATTAATTTAGAAAATCCAAATTTAAATAATAAAAATCCAAGTTTAATTAATTTAGAAAATTTGAATTTAAATAAATTCATTAATAAAAATTTAGATTTAATTAATTTAAAAAATTAAAATTTAAATAAATAAACTAATAAAAATTTAGATTTAATTAATTCAGAAAATCTAAATTTAAATAAATTCATTAATAAAAATTCAAATTTAATTAACTCAAAAATCTGAATTTAATTCATAAAAATTCAAATTTAAATCATTTATGTAATTCGAATTTAATTTAAAAGTCAATTAATAAATTGAATAATTCAGATTTAATTAATAGACTAAATCAATAAAATGGTCAAGTTCATCTAGATAAGGATAAAATTAATTATAATCTTAAAATTTTTAATTTATTTGATCAAGACAAATCTTATATGGATAATTTAAGTTCAATTAATAATTCAAATAATGAAGAAAATTATAATTTAAATAATTCAAACTTAATTAATTTAAATAACTTGAAATTAAATAATGAATTAATTAATGATAATCTTAAAAATAGTTTGATTAATTATAATGCTAAAAATATAAAAATCAGAAGATAAAACTTTAAATTTTAACAAAATAAATTCTAATATAATTTTAAGAATTCAAACTATAATTATCCAAACATAACAAATTCAAAAGATAAAATTTCAAATAATATAAATTCTATTCTTAATAATATAAATCTTAAAAATTTAAAATTAAATACAAAAAATTCAAAAATAAATCTTAAAAATTAATGAAATAAAAATTTAAATATTAAAAATACTAACTCAAATTTAAATAAAAAAATATGAATTTAAACTTTAAAAATCATTGTAATAAAGTACCTTTTAATTTGAAACAATGAATTCAAAATTTAATCCAAAAAATGCTAAATTAAATTCAAAAAATTCTAAATAAATTATCATAATTCAAGAAAATAAATCTATAGATTTTAATAAGTAATCAAAATTTAAAATATCCTAAATTCAAAATTATAACTAATTATTAAAATTCTACCCAATGAAATAATAAAATTAATTAAAATAAAAAATATGTCAATATGAGTTGATATATTCATGGGTTCACACGGAATGTATCAAATTGTATCAAATTGAGAATTCGATAAATTATTTAAAATTAATTAATAATTATTTGACTTTATTGACACATACATAGTTGCCATGCTCATACATATTTTAATTAAATATTTTGTATTTATTTATGCTATGCCATGTGATCATGCTAGCTTTACTTCATAGTTTAATTTAGAATGACTAGCTAGAAAAAAGATTATTTGACACTTACTTAACATAGTATCAGGGTGGGGTAAGATAATAATATACTAGGTAAGTTTGGCCTAAGTAATCAAGTGGGGTAAGGAATACCCTACTTGATCTGTTTAGTTAGGTGGAACTAAGTAAAGTTATCTTATCATATTCTAGATTAGTTAGACCAGAGTTTTTCAATAAATAGGTTAAAAATATAATTTATTAAAAAGATTTTGTCTAAAAAAATGGTCATTGCTCCGAACCCAAGAAGGCATATGTGTCTCTCTATGACTTGAAAGTCAATTTTTGAAATATATATTTAACTGATTGATGACTAAACCTAAATCTAACATAAAGTTAAACAAAATATAAAATTTTAAATTTTAAATCAAGTAAAAGTTGACTAAATATCTCATAAATCTCATAAGGATACTATGATTGATTATGCCAAGACACTTGGAACTGATGAGATGCTAATGATACTTAAATTGAAAATTCTTTGAATTTTTTTTCAAAATGTATAGATTATTTTTAAAATAGTGATTCAACATATTAATGCTTTAATGAATTTATCATTGTGTGTATTACGTTAATAATTTTTGAAAATCTATGTATTTTGAAAAATCTTGATTGTTAACCAACATTAGAACTTGGACTCTTAGACACTTATGTTAGGGATGATAATTTTACCTGAATTTAATGGAGGATTCAATATTCGACTTGAATGGAGAATGATATGGAGGGACTATCAACACCTAATATTCGACCCGAATACCTAATCAAATAATATTAAAGAAAATTTTATTTTATCAAAATCAACTTATTATTTTTGTTGATATTAGGAGGAGACTATATAGATGTTTAATCTATTTTTTTAATTATATATATATTGTTGAATGATAATAGTTGGATAGAAAGAAGAAAAATTATAACTATAGAAGATATCAGATCCTTTAATGGGTATGAGTATACCCATCGAATATCCTATACCCGATGGGTATGGGGACGGAGGATATAGAATCCGACCTGAACCCGACCCATTGCCATCCTTAACTTATGTAAATTTTCTCATGGTTAATAAGGATAATTAGAGTGTGTTAAGTTAATGAGAGGTAACCTTGAAAATTATTCAAATTTATTTATGAAATATTTCTGAAAATTCATTTTCTTAGAAAGAATCAATTTTGAAATTTATTTGAAATTTTAGAAAATCATTGACAATTCTTGCAATACTTGAAAAAAAATATTTAAAAAGTCTTTGAAATTTTTTGAAAAGTATTTGAAAATCAAGAAACTTTTTGAAAATTCTTTAAAAATTATTGAAAAAACTACTTTAAAAATTACTTTGAAAATTCATGTTTTAAAAAATATTTTTAAAAATATACTTTAATTGTTCTTTTACTTTGGATCAATCCTTAAGACACATAGATAGTTTTCCTTGTGGTTAATAAGGATTTCTATGAATGTGTTTGGTTGAGGGAGTTCTGATTGAAAGATCAAAAATTAGTTTTACAAATCTTTAGAAATTCTTTGAAAATTTATTTGAAAAATCTTGAATATTATTTTGAAAATTATGCTTTGAAAAAGTGTTTGAAAAATTATTTGAAAATACATTTTCAAAATCTCTCTTTGGAAAATTTCAAATCTTACACACATTGGAAAATCATCTTGGAAAATTTTAAAAATAATTTTTCAAAAGTCCTTAACAAATGTTTTTGAAAATATTTTGAAAGGCAATTTCAAAAAGGATATTTTCAAAAATAATATTAATCGATTCAAAAATGATCTTTTAAGAAAGGTTAGAGAATAACTTTTGACCAAGATAATCCTTTATATTGTTGATGCTAACTTAAGAAAAACTTAGGTGAATCTTTTTGATATATAATAAAGAGGGAGATGAAACTTAAGTTAAAAAAATCTAGTAACCCTCTTAGTTTGATTAAGACCCAAACTTAACTTAAAAAAATTATCAAGCATCAAAAAAGGAGAGATTGTTGGTGCAATCAGTCAATAAGGTTTGGATGTTTGATAATGTAACTAAGTCTAGTTAGTTTGACCAAGGATTGATCTAAATAAGACTTGATATTTGGATGTAAGTGAAGTGTAGTCAAGTCAAAATTGACCAGATGACTAGTAAGGAGAAGTCTAGTCAGAATTAGATGACTAGTAAAGGAAGTCCTAACTAGATGTTAGATAAGGAAAACTCCTAATTGGAGGCTAGGTAGATGGAAAGCCTATTAAATGACTAGTCCCAACTACAAGTTAGGCAAAGAAAAATCCTAATTGAAGGTTAAGCAATGAAAAGTTCTAACTAGAGGTTAGACAAAGAAAAGTCCTAACTGAAGTTAGATAGGTAAGAAATCTATAGAATGAGTCCTAACTGTAAGTTAGGTAAAGAAAAATACTAACTAGAAATTAGGTAAGTGAGAAGTCTATTGAGTTATTAGTTCTAACGGAAGATTAGGAAAAAGTGTCACGCCCTAAGGGTAAAGTTGTCCAACAAGAAAAAATCGAACAGAACTCCCTTGTAGTAGTGACAAATGAAACATGTATACAATGTCATAAGGTTACTCACAAGCTATTAACAGCCCACACTGCTGGAACACACAACCACGTAGTTATATACATATCCCACACGATTGGAACAAAAATAACACAACCATGAAATTGTATAATAAACAGCTCACACGACAGTACTACAACACAGTGGAAGACAAAAGCAATACACAACTTACATGGATGGTACAAACACAAACCACATAAGATAATACACTGACTGCGTACCAGCATGACTTACACCATAATACAAACCTAAAATGAATAAATATCATCACAAGGCTCAAAACTATAAACAAAACCACATAACATAATACCAAAACCAAATACAAAGTCCTAATAGCACAATATGAAATAACATGAAAAACTAATCTCAGATGTAACATGGGACTAGTAGCCAGGATCCTCCAAGCAACTTCATAAATCCTCTACCTGCTCCTTGGTGAAAGAAAAACCAGTACAAGGGGTGGTGAGTGTGGATCACTCAGCGGGTAATAAGAATATGGTAGTGCATGGACAAAAGTGTAAGACGATTAAAGATATACAGTCTCAATAGGGAAATAAAAACATGATTATATATATATGACATAACAAATATACATACCCGTACCGCTTCAACACAAACAGTATAATGATCAGTAACTCACTAGGGATTAGCAACAAACTTGCTCATACACCTAGGCAATATATATAACAGTATAACCATGTATGATAAACAGTAATAGATCATCAAATGTGAGAACATTACTCCATCACAAGAATACGTTATATATGGGAGCAACGCTCTACCACAAGCAATCCATTGTATGTGGGAGCAACACTCCACCATAAACAATCCATTGTATGTGGGAGCAACACTCCACCATAAATAATCCACAAGTGGCTAAGACATCTAGCTATCTAGCTAGGGACTATGCGAGATCACTTTACCATAGATCTCTATGGGCAGTCAAAAATGTCAGGGCCCCTATCTATGCGAGATCATTTTATCACATATCACTGTGGGTAGTTAGAAAGTAGCTATCTAGCTATAGGTTATGCGAGATCACTTTCCTACAGATCACTGTGAGCAGCCCAGGGTATAATAACTTGACTATAAAATCATAAGCAAACTATCATATATGGGAGCGACGCTCCACCACAAGAAATACAAGTGACCAAGACATCTAGCTAGGAACTGAATGAGATCACTCTACCATAGATCACTATGGGCAGTCCGAAATGCTAGGATCCCTGTCTGTGCGAGATCACTCTACCACATATCACTGTGGACAAACAAAAAGTAGCTATCTAGCTATGGACTGTTCGAGATCACTCTACCACATATTACTATGGGCAGCCAATGATATAACACTTACCATTGACTAGCTTTGACCTCATCCAATAATGGGAGGGAGCCTTGGTCGATAGGAGACATGCAAATCCTAGTATATAATAATCACTATCAACTAGCTCCGACTACAGGGGAGCAATGATCATCAAACTAGCTCATACCACATAGGAGCAATGGCCGTCACATGGGAGCAATGGTCATCAAACTAGCTCATACCGCAAGATAGCAATGACCACTAAACTAGCTCATACCGTAAGGGAGCAATGGTCATCAAATTAGCTTATACCGCAAAGGAGCAATGGTCATCAATATACATATAGTGTAATGATGAACATGATGTAAATAACTATGATACCGATATAATGATCATCAATGCAATACCTCCCTTAATATAGGTATAATATAATCAACATGATTCTCCAAAAGTACACACCAGACACGTGTGCACACACCACATGGGTATAATCAATGTGATACCTCCAATAATACACACCCAACATGTGTGGACACTCAACATAGGTATAATCAACTAGATGCCTCTAATAGTACACACCAGACACATGTACACATACGACAACACATGTATAATCGATTGGATACATCCAATACTACTTACCAGCCACCTGTAACACAACAAATACGTGTACACTCACAACATAGGTATAATCATCAAAATACTTCCAACTAAACATGTTGGACTCATGTGCATATAACAACAAAGATATAATCGACAAAATACTTCCAATAAACTCGACATGTATGCACACACAACGCACAATAGATCCAGAAACATGATTCAATAATAACATACACCGATATGCATGAAAAGATCCAACATATGTCTACAAATAACATCTACAACATGTAGCAATACCTATACACGTGTGCACACTAATATATGCATAATCAACATGATAAATCCTATAGCACAAACTAACCTCGTCTGTGCACTACTACAAATAAATAATCTTAATACAAATTCCTATCGTACACACCATACATATGTATACCCTATAGAGTAGGAATATCAAATAGTGAGACTCTATAGATAATGATCCTGTCCGAATGCTGAATCAATGGACGCTGGACACGGGGTGCTCCTCGGATGCTGACGTGGATCTTCGACTGGTCGCAAGAAACTCCGGCGAACCTGCACAGAAGTCGGGCCGGGAAGGGGTTCCCGGCGACGACCCTCCGACGCTCAAGTCAGGTAAGCAGATGAAAAAGGTGGCTCCAAAGGTGTAAAAAAAAAGGCGTACCTCCGGCGAAGTATGAGGCTCTTTATATAGGGCGGTGAAAGAGCTCTTGCACGCCCTCCGAGGCGCATACGTGTCTGCAACCCATACCCCGGTATGTCGCTGTCAGAAAGCTTACCTGACCCATACTGCTACAGTCAAAGCATGTCCTTGATGGGACAACGGAACCCCCTGTCATAAGATTTAGAGTATGACCTACATGTGGAACATACCCGCTGTCAGAAAAAGATGTCCCTTGTCCTTTTCCACTTGGTTCCCGAACTAGCGTTCGGCCGACCGGCCTCCGAGCGTCCGACCGGACAACCTTCGAGAGTCTGGCCGGCTCGCATCCGCCTTACGTCCGACCAGGCACATACATATAACAGTCTAGGAAGATTCTCGGTGGGGGTGCCTTGTAGAGACTATTAGCAGTATGCTACCTCTTGTATTCGGCCAAGCGGTCCGCTCGGCTATGTGATATTGTTCGTTGAGTGCCGAAACCTTGACCTTCGATAGGGCGCCTATAACCACCACCTAGACACCGGCCGACCGGTCGGTCAGCCCACCCCCCGGCCGGCCACCTGCCATTTTGACTTCCACGTGGCGTTGACCACACCGGACGGGGGTCCTCTGTTCTTACAACCGGATCACTTGCCTCCCCTTCAAGTCTAGTCGAAGGAGACGATTAGTCCGACTGACTAGACTGCGAGCCTAGCCGGGCGGCTCCTTAGTGTTAGTATCCTCCGATCGGCCTACCGCAAAGAAGGCCTTGAGTGAATCAATAGTGGCCTTCATCGGATCTCCTCGTAGTCTGTACCAATCTTCAACATTAAGGCTGAGCATGCGTTCATTAAATGCATCGAATGACCAAACGCCACGTGGTCAACTGTCGTCATCGTATGGCGGCGGCGGTGTGGTGCTTTGATGGGATCGAGGCGGTTCGAAATGGACGGCGCGATGTGCACTTTGACTCCCGTGTCCTGGATCCAACGGCGGAGGCCGCCCGGCCTCCGCCATATAAAATCTTCACTCTCTCCCCCATTCCCCTCACTTGCCTCCGTGATTTCAACCCCTGTCCCCAGCGGTTGGAGCTCCGGCGATACCGTCTCTGTTCTCCGACGCTCTCCGGCGCCCCTTCCTTGATCCCTTTCCTCTCTGTAAGGTTTTATAACTTTTCTTCTTCATTTCCGGTGTCTCATCCGCATTTCTTTCCCTAGTTCCCATCCTTGAAACTTCTTTTCGTTGTCTATTGTTTTTCTCCTGCCTTTTTGACTCCTCCCGATCGACTCATGGCTAGTTCTTCCCATCCCGAAGAACAGCCCCTCGGTCCATGGTACACTACCATGCAGTCCCGATTTGAACAGCGGGACTTCGATATTTTGACAGACAATTTTGAAATCCCAGATGATTTCAAAATTCGTTTAGCCGGTCCTTCCGCTCGGCCGCATAGGCCGCCGCGCGGAGCTTTCTGTGTCTTCCGCGACCAGTTTACCGCCGGTCTGCGTTTCCCTGTACATCCGTTCATCATAGATATTTGTAATTTTTTCGGTGTGCCGCTCGGCAGTCTGGTACCCAACACCCCAAACAAGCTGAGCCGGGCACCTTCATGTTCCAAGCTCGACCCGGCTTAGTCTTCTTCAACAAACTACCCTCTTCCAATAAACATTGGAAGGATTATTTTTTCTACATTCGAATGCCCGATCGGGCCAACTTCCCGACCCAGTGGCAGGTCAGCCTACCCCCCACTACCTCCATGCTGCAAATATGCTAGCCGGTCTGCGCCTTGACATCAATAAGCTCCTTCACGAAGGAGTGATGTACATCTTCGGCCTGAGTCCCATACGGACTCCTCTTCCGACCGGCTTCGGTAAGAATTTTGCTTTGGTATTTGCTTTGATTGCTAACTGATTTCTTTTCTTTCCTTTGCAGCGGACATCGTCATGGATTCGGTGATGGCTGGCGTTTTAAAGAGAAAGGAGCGGCTCTGGAAGCCGTGGCGGCCAAAGAAATGGAAGTGCTGGGTATCCAGCCGGTCGGATCCCATGAAGGAGAGAGCGGGACTCAAGCTGAGTCGGCCGCTCAAGCTTCTCAGCAAAACGTGGCCAGCGGAGCCACCCCCCCTAGAGAACCAACTGCCCCCGAGGAAGGTTTCGCTCGGGAGGAGGAGCAGCCTCTGCAAAAGAGGCACCGAGCGGAGACTCCCCTTCGGTCGGCTACCTCTGCGGTCCAACCATCCGAGCGGGTCACTGCGACTGCTCGGGGCAAGGTGCCAGAGGTCGAAGCCATTTCGTCCGACTGGACGCCTTCTGAATGGGACGAGCCGGCTGCTCCAATTGAGGTTACTCCGGTGAGCACCCTTCCGCCCGCTCGTCATTCCGTCCAACGTTCAACCATTCATTCCTAGTTTTCTGCGCCGGCTTCTGATCCCCTTCCAACCGCTGGTCGGACGATCCCCGGCCACGACCGCACTATCCGAGTATCTCTTCATCTCCCAACCGAAGAGTTGCTGCCCGAGGCCGACCGCTCGACCGTGCCCGAGCACACCATCACCTTGAAGGGGCCTCTAGCCGAGATGTGGGCCGACGCTCGGGAGCGCGTCGCGCTGATCCCCCTCCGCAACCTGGCTAATAGCCACATGCAGGAGGCCACGGGGGTAAGATCGTTCTCTGAAGCTCTGCCTGCATTCTTCCGATCGGCTACTAACAATTTTCTTTTGCCAGAGATGGGTGGAGGAGATCGCCGTCTCCAATCGCCTAGCCATGGTGGACGAGGAGTTGAGACAACTGAAGGCGGCTAGCGGTCATTCCGGCTCTCAAGGCCCCTCGTATGCTGAGCTGCAAAAGGAGCTGAAGAAAGCTCAAACTCTGCTGACGGCCGAGCAGAAGAAGACAACCAATCAGGCCCATGCCTTGGCCGAGTCCGAGCGACAAGTCAAGTCGCTCGACACAAAAATAACCTTGGCCACCACTCGGAAAAATACGGCCATTTCCGACTTGGAGAAGAAGAACGTAGAGGCTTGAGGCCTGGAGCTGAAGATAAAGGAGTTGACAGAGCAGCTCGACCGGGAGAAGGCGGGCCGCTCGGCCGACGCGGACAAGATTCAGAATCTGAATGAGGCCCTTACTGGCTCCCAGGCGGCTTTCAAAGAATATCAAGATGCCGAGCCGAGTCGAATCGCTGCCTTAAGACAGAGCTACATCCGCTCGCCTGAATTTTACATAGCCTTCGACTTGGCTATGACCGCCACCACCACTTATCTGAAGTCTAAGGGTCTTCTTCCGGAGTCTACTACTATTCCGGCCGGCGACCAAATGGCGCTTCTGAATAACATTCCCAGGGACCTCTATGATTATATTGAGTAGTTTTCTGTAATTCGGCCACTCGCCCGGATATCATCCTTTTTTGTACTTGGGCCGCTCGGCCTAAAGCTTTACCTTTAATGCAATGTTTTCCTTGTATTTGCTGTCTCCTTTCATAACCAGCATGTGTGTTTATCCGCTCGCCCATTATTACTTCTCGTGCTCCCCCAAAAGGGATTTTAACGAAGTAATCGTTGTGATCTCCCCGCTCGGCGAAATATACCGTGTCCTTTGATGGTAGAGCTCGTTTACCAAATGCCAAGTACTTTTGGATACTGGGCCAATCGGAGCGTAGAGATGATCAAACGATATCGAAATCGCGTGCCTCGGGACATTAGATGCTTTACTCCGCTCGGATTATTTATAGACGCTGGCTCGTCTCTCAATTTTTAACGTCGGAGCTCGACGGCCTTCCACTCGGAGGATTTATAGACGCCGGCTAGTCTCTCGATTTTTAACGTCGGAGCTAGACAGTCTTCTGCTCGGGTTATTTATAGACGCCGGCTCGTCTCTCGATTTTTAACGTCGGAGCTCGACGGCCTTCCGCTCGGGTGATTTATAGATGCCGGCTCGTCTCTTGATATTTAACGTCGGAGCTCGACGGTCTTCCGCTCGGGTGATTTATAGACGCCGGCTCGTCTCTCGATATTTAACGTCGGAGCTCGACGGTCTTCCGCTCGGGTGATTTATAGACGCCGGCTCGTCTCTCGATATTTAACGTCGGAGCTCGACGGTCTTCCGCTCGGGTGATTTAGGCTCGTCTCTCGATATTTAACGCCGGAGCTCGACGGTCTTCCGCCCGGTGATTTATAGACGCCGCTCTCGATATTTAACGCCGGAGCTCGACGGTCTTCCGCCGGGTCGGCTCTTCTCTCGATATTTAACGTCGGAGCTCGGCGGTCTTCCGCCCGGGCGGTACGCCTCTCGATATTTAACGTCGGAGCTCGACGGTCTTCCGCTCTGGTGATTTATAGACGTCGGCTCGTCTCTCGATATTTAACGTCGGAGCTCGATGGTCTTCCGCTTGGATGATTTATAGACGCCGGCTCGTCTCTCGATATTTAACGTCGGAGCTCGACGGTCTTCCGCTCGGGTGATTTATAGACGGCGGCTTGTCTCTCGATATTTAACGTCGGAGCTCGACGGTCTTCCGCTCTGGTGATTTATAGACGTCGGCTCGTCTCTCGATATTTAACGTCGGAGCTCGATGGTCTTCTGCTCGGGTGATTTATAGACGCCGGCTCGTCTCTCGATATTTAACGTCGGAGCTCGACGGTCTTGGGCTAATCTTTAACACAGCCGCTCGGCCAACACACTAGCCATCCTTTTTAATTCATTTCTGCTTCCTGCATTACAAGGACACGGGCGACTAGAATATACACAAATGAGTTACACCAGTGCACCTTTCATTCGGCACGATAAGGCTGGAGATGATTCGCACTCCATGGCCGATCCAGCTGCCGTCCGTCTTCATCCTCCAGATAGTAAGCGCCCGAGCGGAGCTTTTCGATAACCTTGAAAGGGCCTGCCCAGGGAGCTTCCAGCTTGCTGACGTCGCCGGCCGGCTTGACTTTCTTCCAGACAAGGTCGCCGACCTGGAACGATCTGGGGATCACGCGCCTGTTGTAGTTTTGCTTCATCTGCTGCCGATACGCCATCAGCCGGACGGACGCCTTGGCCAACTCCTCTTCAACCAAATCTAGCTCCATGTTCCTCCGCTCGGTGTTGCCTTCATCATAATTCTGGATCCGGGCGGACTCAACGCCGACTTCAACAGGAATCACCGCTTCGCCACCGTACACCAGATGGAAAGGCGTGACGCCCGTTCCTTCCTTTGGAGTCGTTCGGATGGCCCATAAGACGCCCGACACTTCATCCACCCAACTTCCTCCCAAATGGTCGAGCCGAGCGCGAAGAATATGAAGAATTTCCTGATTGGCTACTTCGACTTGACCATTGCTTTGGGGGTATGCAACGGACGTGAAGTGTTGTTCAATGCCGAAGCTTTTGCACCAATCTTTGAGCAATTTTCCTGTGAACTACCGCTCGTTGTCGGAAATAAGTCGACGAGGGATGCCGAACCGACAGATGATGTTCTGGCAAATAAATTTCTTGATCATCTGCTCGGTGATCTTGGCTAGCGGCTCGGCCTTCACCCATTTGGAAAAATAATCAACCGCCACCAATAAAAATTTCCGCTGTCCGGTTGCCATAGGAAACGGACCCATGATATCCATTCCCCATTGGTCGAACGGACAAGAGACAGTAGCGGCCTTCATTTCCTCCGCCGGTCGGTGAGAGAAATCATGATACCTTTGGCAAGAAAGGCACGTCGTGACAGTCCGAGTGGCGTCTGTTTGTAGAGTTGGCCAGAAATATCCGGCCAGCAGGATTTTCTTAGCCAGTGATCGTCCGCCCGGATGCCCACCGCAGGATCCTTGATGCACTTCTTGGAGGATGTACGCCGCGTCTTCCGAGCTCGCGCATTTCAGTAACGGGCGGGAGAAAGCCTTCTTGTAGAGTTGATCTCCAATAAGTGTGAACCGACTGGCTCTCCTCCTCAGTAGCTGGGCTTCATCCCGATCGGACGATGTAGCACCCGAGCGGAGAAACTCCATGATGGGTGTCCGCCAGTCGCTCGGAGATGCGAGGCCCTCCATCCGATTGACGTGCGCCACCAAAGATACTTGTTCAATTGGCTGCTGGATGGCGATCGGCGTTATTGAGCTTGCAAGTTTGGCTAACTCATCAGCCGCTTGGTTCTCCGCTCGGGGTATCTTCTGGATAACAACTTCTCTAAAGTCGCCCTTGAGTTTCTTGAAGGCTTGAGCGTAAAGCTTGAGCCGAGTGTTGTTGATTTCAAAAGTACATGTCAGCTGCTGAGCGGCCAATTGGGAGTCTGAATGGAGCGTTACCCGTCCGGCCCCTACGTGCCGGGCGGCCTGTAAACCAGCTATAAGGGCTTCATACTCTGCCTCATTATTCGTAGCTCTATAATCCCTAGCCGAGTGGACGATCCATCTACAAATACCTTCCACACAGCTTCAGGCTCTGGCCTTTGTACCTCGGTGACGAAATCCGCCAAGGACTGCGCCTTTATCGCCGACCGGGGCTGGTATTGAATGTCGAACTCGCTCAACTCCGTTGTCCATTTAATGAGCTGTCCGGACGCTTCAGGATTCAACAACACTCTTCCCAATGGGCTATTCGTCCGGACGATGATAGTGTGAGCCAAGAAATAAGGACGGAGGCGCCGAGCGACGAGGACCAAAGCGAAAGCAAGTTTCTCGAGCCCGGTGTAGCGAGATTCAGCATCTTTTAAAATATGGCTCAGAAAATACACTGGCTCTTCTCCGCTCGGCCGTACTAATGCTGAGCCGACGACTTGTTCAGTAGAAGATAAGTAGATACAAAGTGGCTCACCCGCAGCTGGCTTGGCTAATATCGGGAGAGAGTTCAGATATGTCTTCAAATCATCGAACGCCCGATCACATTCTTCGTCCCAGTGAAATTTCGTAGCCTTGCGCAAGATTTTGAAAAAAGGAAGGCTCCGATCGGCGATTTTGGAGATGAATCTGGACAGAGCAGTTATCCGACCGGTCAAACGCTGCACTTCCCTTGTATTTCTTGGAGGCGTCATGTCTTGTAGAGCTTTCACCTTGCTGGGATTTGCTTCGATGCCCCGCTCGGTCACTATGTAACCTAGGAAACGTCCTCCTTTCGCTCCGAACAGGCACTTCTCGGGATTTAGCTTGACTCCATATTTGCGTAGCGTTCGGAAGGTTTCCTCCATGTCTTTGAGGAGATCGGCCGCTCGGACGGACTTGATGAGAATGTCGTCCACGTACACTTCCAGATTTCGCCCGATCTGCTCCCTGAATACTGTATTCATCAGGCACTGATATGTGGCTCCCGCATTCTTCAATCCGAACGGCATCACATTATAGCAATAGGTGCCGTCGGCCATCACGAAGCTGACTTTTTCTTGATCTTCACGGGCGAGCGGCACTCGGTGATAGCCTTGGTAAGCGTCGAGCATACAGATTAATTCGTAGCCGGCCGTAGAGTCCACTAGCTGATCTATCCGGGCCAAAGGATAAAAGTCTTTTGGGCAAGCTTTGTTGAGATCCCGAAAATCTATGCATACTCTCCACTTGTTGCCCGGCTTGGAGACTAGTACTACGTTCGCCAGCCAGCTCGGGAACTGCACCTTGCGTATATGGCCGGCTTCTAGAAGCTTCTTTTTCTCTACTTCACCGGCCGAGCGTCCGGTCGGACATGTAGCTCATGCTGTGCTATACTTGGTGCAATTCCGGGCAGCTCATGTGTCGACCAGACGAAGACATCATGGTTTCTTCGGAGACATTGGATCACCTCCTCTTTCTGATTCGCCTCCAGATCGGACACGATGAAGGTCATGGCTTCCGATCGAGTTGGGTGTATATGCACTTCCTCTTTTTCCTCATAGATTAAAGAGGGTGGCTTTTCGGTGATGGCGTTTACCTCGATCTGGGGCGCCTTCCGGGCGGCATTGGCCTCTGCTCGGACCATCTCGACGTAGCATCGCCGAGCTGCTAGTTGATCTCCCCGCACTTCTCCCACTTTGTCTTCAACAGGGAACTTGATCTTCTGATGGAAGGTGGAGACGGCCGCCCGGAACTCGCTGAGGGCTAGTCGCCCCAGAATGATGTTGTATGATGAGAGAGAGTCCACCACCACGAAGTTTGCCGTCCTCGTCCTCCTGAGCGGCTCTTCTCCAAGAGAGATAGCCAGCCGGATTTGTCCGACCGGCTGGACTTCATTACCCGTGAACCCGTAGAGGGGGGTCGTCATGGGTAGCAGCTCAGCTTGATCAATTTGTAGTTGATCGAACGCCTTCTTGAATATGATATTGACCGAGCTCCCTGTGTCAATAAAAACGCAGTGGATAGTATAATTCGCTATTACCGCTTTGATGAGGAGAGCGTCGTCATGCGGCCGACCGCATGAATCTGGAGCTGTCGGGCGTTCGCCTTCCTTGCTCGGTTGGAATCTCCTCCGGTCGGACCACCAGCTATGATGTTTATCTCACCTCAGGAAGTAATACTTCTATTTTCTTCTTCTCGAGCGGACGGGCGAGACCGTTCCCTAGACATGCGGCGATTCTCCCGCCTTGGTGAGCGATGCCGATCGGGAGTCTGTTGTTGCCGATCGGGAGTCTGTTGTTGCCGCCTGTCAGCTATCGTCCGATCGGCTTCCTGAGCTCTCTGTCGCCTGTCGGATGAGGGAGATCGTCGACCGCCATTTCAGGGAACGGGATGAGCAATCAAGGGAAGACTTCGACAATCCCTTGTGTTGTGCGTATCCGTCCGGTGGATGGAACAGAACATCAGGGTCCATTTCTTCTTCGGTTTGGGCCGGGTGGCAGCTACCTCTTGCACGTAGGACCTAGCGTGGGGGGAACGGATTGCTTCAGCCCTCGGTCCTCTGGGTGGATGAGCAGCGTGTGGCTTCCACTCGGCAGGAGGAGCCCACTCGGTAGGAGCTTCTTTTTTCCAGGCTGCTTGGGCTTCCTCTATGTTGATGTATTCGTTGGCCCGGTATAGCATGTGATCGTAGTCTCGGGGCGGCTTGCGAATGAGCGACCGGAAGAACTCCCCATCCACTAGGCCTTGTGTGAAGGTATTCATCATTGTCTCCGAGGTGGCCGTTGGAATATCCATGGCCACTCGGTTGAACCGCTGGATATAGGCTCTGAGCGGCTCTCTGGGCTCTTGCTTGATTGCGAACAAACTGACGTTGGTTTTTTGATAGCGCCGACTGCTTGCGAAGTGATGGAGGAAGGCCGTTCGGAAGTCCTTGAAGTTTGTGATGGATCCATCCGGCAACCTCCGAAACCATCGTTGAGCCGATCCAGATAGTGTGGTGAGGAAAACCCGACACTTCACCCCATCTGTGTATTGATGCAGGGTTGCCGTGTTATCAAACTTGCCCAAATGATCATCTGGATCGGTGGTTCCATTATATTCGCCAATCGTCGGAGGCACGTAGTGCTTGGGCAGAGGGTCTCATAGAATAGCCTCTGAAAATTGGCGGTTAATCCGCTCGGGCGATGAGTCAGCTCGGGGGGCTTTCCCTTTTCTGTCTTCTCGCCTCGGCCTTTCATCAGAAGAAGATCCTCGATCTCTATGGGTTGCTGCAGCTTCGGGTGTGCGGAATAGGGCCCGATGAAACGCAACGGTGGCCTCCGGCCGCTCGGCTGCTGCTTTCTGTTTTTCCTCCACAAGCTTGGAGGCCCTCAACTCGACCAGAGCGTCAAGTTCTTCCGTAGAGAGCGTCACCGTGTGCTGTCGTCCAGTCTCGTCCATTGCTTCCATTCGGATGCAGGAGCGTTCCCACAGACGGTGCCAAATTGATCCTGTCCGAATGCTGAATCAATGGACGTTGGGCACGGGGCGCTCCTCGGATGCTGACGTGGATCTTCGACTTGTCGCAAGAAACTCCGGCGAACCTGCACAAAAGTCGGGCCGGGAAGGGGTTCCCGGCGGGGACCCTCCGACGCTCAAGTCAGGCAAGCAGATGAAAAAGGTGGCTCCAAAGGTGTAAAAAAAAAGGCGTACCTCCGGCGAAGTATGAGGCTCTTTATATAGGGCGGTGAAAGAGCTCTTGCACGCCCTCCGAGGCGCATACGTGTCTGCAACCCATACCCCGGTATGTCGCTGTCAGAAAGCTTACCTGACCCATACTGCTACAGTCAAAGCATGTCCTTGATGGGACAACGGAACCCCCTGTCATAAGATTTGGAGTATGACCTACATGTGGAACATACCCGCTGTCAGAAAAAGATGTCCCTTATCATTTTCCACTTGGTTCCCGAATTAGCGTTCGGCCGGCCGGCCTCCGAGCGTCCGGCCGGACGGCCTCCGAGAGTCCGGCTGGCTCGCATCCGCCTTACATCCGACCAGGCACATACATATAACGGTCTAGGAAGATTCTCGGTGGGGGTGCTTTGTAGAGACTATTAGCAGTATGCTACCTCTTGTATTCGGCCAAGCGGTCCACTCGGCTATGTGATATTGTTCGTTGAGCGCCGAAACCCTGACCTTCGACAGGGCGCCTATAACCACCACCTAGACACCGGCCGGCTGGCCGGTCAGCCCACCCCCCGGCCGACCACCTGCCATTTTGACTTCCACGTGGCGTTGACCACACCGGACGGGGGTCCTCTGTTCTTACAACCGGATCAGATAATAAAGAGATCATTTCAAAGATCAAGCATATAAGTATCAAATATAGATAAAATAAGAGTAAAGTCAAGATAAAGTAACCTTATCCATCAAATAATCCATGCACTAAGTTCAAAGAACTATAGAGGCCAAGGAAAAAGTATCTACGTTTATGTAACTCATGTCAGAAATAACTCCCATGTCACACTACTCATTGCAAATCATTGTCCTCCAAAACTCAACTCACTACCAGAAATATGGATGGCCGAAGCTAGGGGTTGTTGACATCCGAACCAAGTACACCCACACTAACCGATCTAACCAGGAGTAAGGTCTAGCCCTAAATCTAGAGGCAGGAGAATGGCTAGAGCTATAATAGTAGGCAAGTAACCCAATTAAAAAAAATCTAGAATTCCACACCACCAAATATGCTGCTAGGATTAAACTTGTTACCTCTACAACATGATAACTTAGCTCCCTCTCTGACAATAGCGAATCTGACCTCAACAACCTATAAGGAATCATCGACCTACCATGGTGGCTGAAATTCTATCACAAAGATGGTTTCTACATCCTTGGATATACAACCAACGTCGATCATATGAGCATAATGGTCGGTGGTCAGATAAAGAGGGAGAATAATGATATATGGAATATCATACCTCTTTGTGGCCCTAACCCCCCTTGCGTTGATTCCCTCTTTGGCAATGACACACAAGGAGAGAAACGGTCGGCAGTGGGGCTGCACTCACTGGTCGAGGAATTTGGAGCCAATGGGTGGTCGCGTAGAGGGTGACGATGAAGGAGATATTCGTGGTGGCAGCAACAACGGTGGCTGATCGTGGTTGCCATAGTGCTTGTCTCAGCTACGGCTTGCTCCAGCCAAGGTTAGTGCGGCAGGGTCATCACCAGTGTCAGAGACATCAGGATCGATAGTGGTCAGCTAAGGGAGAAGTTGAGATAAGGGGGATCTAACGCTAGGGTTCACGCGAAGGGGCTCGAGTCGGTGCTGTGAGGCAGTGATGGAGACTTGAGGAAGAGGAGAAATGGGGGAAAGAAGGTCGGAGGTGGTGGTGGGCTCACAGACGGTCGATGTGGCGGTGGCGCCGGATGGTGATTGGCGCAGGGAGGGGGTGGTGCGATCAGGCTCGGGGAAGAGGTGTGCAGCGATGGAATGAATCGGATGAGAGAGAGAGGAACTTAGGTTTATAACTTAGGTTAATCCATTATCACCTAAGTTTATATTTCAATCTAACTCTTAACTCAAATGGGTATTCCAAATAGGCTTCCTCCTAGCACAATCAATTTATCCTCTCAAAATGAGTCATATGAACTTTGTTTAAATCTCGAATTTTTTGTTTAAAATTTTAAAAAATCTAATAAGGTTATTTTTCCAATAACACTTATTATTTAATTACCGTATCTTATAAAAAAAAAAGTAAGCCCAATTAGGTCAAGGATGATCAGATACTGGTAAAGAAAATCTTAGGGAGTGAGCCCTAAGTGGGGAAGATAATCCTAGTAGGTCAGACATACTACAATTAAAGCTTTGGTTGCTTGTTTGCTGTTGTATACTTGTCTTGTAGGAACCTATAGATGCAAGCAAGACTGGAGGAGCAGACAGACATAAACCACATGTAACCAGCAACCTGAAACAAATTTGAGCCTCGGTGGTCCAAGCGGTCAGAATAGGCCAGGTCCAAAATTGATCAGATAAGTTGTGGCCACTTTAGACAGATAGCCGCCATGTTGGGGGCGCTCAGAAAAACTTTATATATGTAACCACAACCATAACATTAGGACATCACTTCTATCAATCATCTCTTACTTTGTGCTTGAAATAAAGGCTACGACATGCTGCTTATGTGATCAGGAAAGCTCCAAAAGGGGCGTGCTACTCTCAGGACCTCCATACCTACCAATGACTAGTTGGTTTGCTTTTATATTGTATACATGCTTACTTTTCATACTTGTACTTGTATATATAATGTGTGTAGATTATACTTGTTTTAAGCATCGTTTAGTATATATCTTGTTGTATTTTATGAACATGATTTACATTCGTACACTTTATTTCTATGTGATTTCATTACTTTTACTCTTTTGGTTTGGAGAATTGTTCTTTACTTATTTTTATTGATTGGACATATTTTTAGAGCAAAAATGGAGCATAAAGCCCTTGGAACATGAAGTTGAAGCAAGGAGTATGCTCTAGCCGTGTTCCATGACATGGGCATTCTGTTACGACTATGAAAGACAAAGAATAGAGTGGAAAAAAAGCTCAACACAGGCTAGCTATACCTCATTATCAAGCCTCATTATTGAGCCTCATCATCGAGCTGTCAAATGAAGCATATATGAAGAAAAATGCTTCCAAAAGACTTTAAAAAGGGAGTTTTAACCAAAGAATATGCTTCAGTCATGTTCCATGACATGGCAATGTTCTTCAGATAAAAACTAGCCCAAAACAGCATTAAAACACCACCAATAGCTTCCCACATGGCCTGGTCATCTTAAAAGGCACAACCATGTCATTTTTGAAGCATTTCTAGTGTTAATCATAGGTCGACTGTGTCTTTTAGGAACGCCTATGTCTTTTAAGCATAACCTTGTCTTTTAAGCACAGCCATGTCTTTTAAACATGATCGTGTTGCGTGTGAACTATATTGTAGAATAAAAGTAAAAAGTCCATAACTTTTTATTAGGTTAGATCCATGGGTCATACAACCTATCAAAATTCAGATACTTTCAAGATCCAAAAGTTTACTTCAGGGTCTATCATGAAAAAATCAGGTCTAAGGGGAGAAAAATTAGTTTTGGTAGAGCCTAACAAATGGGGCAGATTTAAAAAGTTTGAGGGAGGTAAGAAAGGGTCAAGTAAACCCTTACTTAACTCATCTATGACTGGGGGCTCTTCCCCTTACTTGGAGAGGAGTTTTTTTTTTCTCTTTAGGGAAAATCCTAGAGCAATCATCTTCATCCATCTCGATGATTTGTCCACCTCTAGAGTGAGGATTTCATTCGAGAAGATCGACAATGTATTGATAAGAATCTCTCCTCTTTATTTCATGTATTGAGTTGTAAATTGCTATTCTTCTTTGTGTCTTGGGTGTATTTCCTTCTTCATGGAGCAGATCTCCGGATTCTAGGATGTAGGAAGTAACTATAATGTAATCTTGATGTATGAACTATGTATTTAGTCATTTCTCTATTTTATGATATGTTTATGACTTATTCTTGTTTGATAAAATGTGTGTGTATGTGAATGTGATAAATTGTGGTGGATTGGTTACTTTGTAAAGGAGAAACTCTATATTGTATGACTGTGGGGCTCTATGATAGAAGGTATCTCTTTAAAAGGGCTTTATTGAGCAATCCTTTTGAAAGGAGGTAAATTCTCTTCAGGGGGACTACTAATTAGAGGTTAATGAGATTTTTTCAATATAGTGTTAGGAAATAAATTGTGTAATCTAGGTTGTATGATCAGGGAACCCTAACGTGACATAGGATATCCCTTTAACTAAATTTTCTAGTGTTATCTCTTTACTTAATAGTATTGAAATTGTTGTAAACATGATAATTAGAGTTTAATGAGTTTTTCTAATTTAATGTTAGATAGTGACTTATGTAATCTAGATTGTATGACCGAAGGCCCTTATATGAAAAGAGTATCCCTTTAACGGGACTTCTATGTTACTTACTTAATAGCATTAAATATGATGTAAACACTTTGATGCAACATTCATGGATTTGTATCAGTAATTTGGCTAGAATTCCTATAAGAGAGTAACCATGGAGGTGAGTAGGTAAACAATACATGGGACATTAACTATCATCATAGTGAAACTGAAATTCTAGAATCAACCCCCAAACCAACTTCTCCCTTCGATTGCTTGCCTTCCCTTGACCTTCTCTATTCTAAGACCTCTCTCTCTCTCTCTCTCTCTCTCTCGTGCACTTGACTTTACATAACTTTTGATCATCTAGATAACTTATTTTGCAAACTCAGCTAGTGCTTAATCAACAGTCCCTATAGATCAATATTTTTATTAGTTGACAACATAATCATGCACTTGCGGTTACACAACAAATTTTTAGCGCCATTATCGGGACTATTTTCGATTAGTTGACTAGCAATTTAGTTAATATAGAATTTTTTTTCTTGTGCTTATGTGCTTTCTTTCTTTTCTTCCTTACTATTGCATGCCTTTCTAATTGTTTTGACCTTTTCCTTTTAATTGGACATGTTTTCTTTGAACACAAAGATGAATGTTCTAATTCAAATGTTTGACCAAATTATTGCCGTGAATTCTACTAATGTTTATTGTCAAATTTATAGTGCAACAGATAATGTCAATGATAATTGCCCAATACTATTTGACCACTTACATTGAATACATGGAGAAAAATAGAGTGTTCTCCCCAACTACAATCAATGGTTGGAATAATACTATTGTGAGGTTTGTGAAGTAACATGCCATACAATCGAAAACTGTATCAAGATAGACAATTTAGAAACATCATTGGATAAAGCTCAATAGAAAATTTGATGAAATGACTTCATCATATTCACACACTAATAGATCCGGTTGGAGGAATCCTTAAATTTTTTTAGCCACAATCAAGGACAAGACAACTATGGGCAAACTATGGAAGCTCAATCTTCATCCCAGTTAGATAAAATATTGAAAATAATGGAAAGCTTCCAAATCCTACAAGCTCAGATGCACGAGAAAATCAAGCATGTGAATGCTAAGTGCAATGACATAGAATCATTATGCATTAGAATGTCATCTCGACTCTCAACTTGGGAGAAGTCTTAGATGAGTAAAGATAATGAAAATGAGCTTGAGAAAATGAAATTAGACTTTTGACAAAGGAATGCACTATTCTAATTCAAATACCTCCAAATCTCAAAGATCCAAAAGAGTCTCCCCTACGCACATCTGAAACCATGTTCAATGATTTACTCTCTTCAGTAATTGGTAATGGTAAGATTTTATTTCATATATCTAAAGCTACTAACCAATTTTATTTTGAGAATGTTGGTGGTAGGACATATTTTACACAACAATCAAGTAGATGACCTTACGATGGGCCTTTGAGGATGAGCATAATTGTTGAAATGCTAAGAACTCTTGGCAAGAAGGTCCGGAGGTATCTCACTCTAGCACAAGTGAGGTTTAGAAGATACCTCTTGGCGAACCTAATAAGGAGAGAGCAACTACCTTAAAGCATGCACTCCTAATTGAAACTCAATTGGGGTCAAACTTATGACCATAAACAAACACTTCTTGGGAAGCAATCCAAATTTCTTTCTTATTTTTATTTAAAATTTTCTCTTATTTTTAGCCTTTTTTGTTTTGTTCAATTTTAGGGTTAGGAGCACCCACGAGTTGGCCATGGCAGTTGTTATGGGTGTGGAAGGAGTTAGAGAAAAAAAAATTGAAGGGAGACCATGCCTTATGGCAGTAGGGCAGAAAGTTTCACAGTAGGGTCGTGCCTCTCAGGCATGACTGTTCCATCTTTGAAGGAGCTTACAAAACATCCATGACATGGTCATGTCTTTCTGACATGACTATGTCAATCTTGGAGCAAGCTATGTGAAATTTTAGCTAGGGACATAACCTTTCACATTCTCTAGTGCAAACCATAGGCATGCCATTCCATTTTGGCACGACTGTGCCTTGTAGGGAGTGAATTGCCCATGCCCACCATGGTCAAGGTCATGCATCCTATAGTCTCCCTTCTTCCCTTTTTCCCTAATACAATCTCTCTACTTGGTTTTCATGTCTTATCTTCTTTTTACAGTATTCAGAGATGAGGAGTACGATTACCCGATAGAGGAGTGACTTTGGTAGAGGAATAACTTAGGTGCTTTGCACGCATCACTTGGTAAGCTCTCTCACTCTAAACCTCCTCCACATTAGATTTTTTTTAATTTTCATTGGGACAATGAAAGATTTAAGTTTGGGGGATATATATATATATATATATATATATATATATATATATATATATATATATATATATATATATATATATATATATATATATATATATATATATATATATATATATATATATATATATATATATATATATATATATATTAGGTTATAGGTTAGATTTTATCATATTTATTTTTTATAATAAAATTTTCTAGTTTCATTATATATCATGTCATTATTGTTTATTTTTCATAGCATGATATTAGCATGCTTATTCTAGATATTTATGTTGCTGAGATTTGATATGCTTGTATGCTTAGTGATCTACTAATTTCTATCCATGGTAGCATGGAGTGAGCTATATTTTTGTTGGAAGAGTTTGAGTATTGACCTAGTTTAAGGTTCTCTTTACACTATGCCTAATTTTGATGATAGATACTTTTGAAAATAGTCATGATCTCTTTACACTATGCCCAAACCAGACTAGTATGCTTGTTTTCTTTGTGACTTCTCAACTACATTTTGGTTATTGGATAACCTCGGTTAATGTTAACTCATTACAAAAAATTTGTATCCCAAAAAAAATGTGTGTTTAAGTGTTTCACTTTGCAATCACTCAGCGAAAGAAAGAGAGAATAAGGAATAAAAAAATAATTATCATGAATAGAAATCAATACGACCGAGTTAGGTTACTAGGAAAATAATTGTTATGTTTCTCTTGATACCGAATATTCATTTGAGACCATGTGTAGTTTGAGAGGGATGAACTTTGTGAGTGGTAGGTAAGTGCCTATTGCTGGAAGTATGAGGAATATGATTAGATAAAGACTTGACTAGGCTTAAAGATTGACCCTTGAAAATGTTAGGCCATTCATTGCACCGAGCAGAAAGAACTTACTTATACCACACTCAAATAATTTTATTATTTTGCTCATTAATGAAACTACAAGATAAAATTAGACTGATTCACTAGGGATTATGATGTAATATTTACACACATAAATCTAGATTGTAGGTTTTTCTTGAGGACAAATAAAGGTTTAAGTTTGGGGGTGTAGTGTGTGTAGATTATAACTATTTTTAAGCATTATTTAACATATATCTTGTTGCATTTTATGAGTATGTTTTACACTCGCACACCTTATTTATATGTGATTTTATTACTTTTACTCTTTTAGTTTGAAGAACTGTTCTTTGCTTATTTTTATTGATATGACATGTTTTCAGAGCAAAAATAGAGCATAATGCCCTTGAAATATGAAGTTGGAGCAAGGAGCAAGGAGCACACACTGGTCGTGTCCCATGACACGGGCATGCAATTACGGTCAAGAAAGATGAAAACTGGAGCGGAAAAGGCTCAACACAGGCTAGTCATATCTTATTACTAAACCTTATTATTGAGCCTCATCATCGAGCCAACACACGGAGTATACATGAAGGAAAAGGCTTTCGAAAGACTTTGAAAAGGGAGTTTTAATCAAGGAACATGCTCCTACCATGTTCCATGACACAGTTGTGTTCCTTAGATGAAAACTGACACAAAACATCACTAAAATGCCACCAACAGCTTCCCACATGATTTGGCCATGCTAAAAGGCATGGCCATGTCATTTTTGAAGCAATTCTAGTATTAATCATGGACCAGCCGTGCCTTTTAAGAATGACCATATCTTTTAGGCATGACCATGTCTTTTAGACACGACCATGTCATGTCTAGACTACAATGCAGACCAAAATTAAAATAGCCATAAATTTTTGCTCAGTTGGATCCATGGGTTGTGCAACCTATCAAAAGTTAGACGCTATCAATCTCTACAAGTTTGTTTCAGGGTTTAACCTGAGAAAACCTAGTCTAAGGGGTGAAAAAAAATAGTTTTAGAAGAGACCAACAAATGAGGCAGATCTGAAAAGTTTGAGGGAGGTATAAAAGGGTTAAGTAAACTCTTGCTTGACTCATCTTGGACCAAGGGGTTCCTCCTCCTTCTTTGGAGAGGAGTTTTTGTTGGATTGTAAAGATGTAGAAGGGGGGGGGGGTGAATAGTGTTCGTTGCATTTTCAAAAATCATGAGAAGACGCAGTGAAAATAATCAAAATAACAGAAAAACAAATTCTAACACAGGTGATTTTTCTTAGTTTGGAGTCTTCGACGACTCCTACTCCAAGGCTCGTACTCGTTGAGTGCTTTCATTGGACAATCACTATAATCATGAAGCAATTACAAAATTTAAGTGCAATTGTAAGAATTAAATTATACTAACAACACAACTTAGAAAACTTGAGTGCAGGTTGTTGGTGCAACTTTTAGGTATTCTGGAGACTGTTTCAGAGTAGCGTGTGAGTACAAAAGTTGTAACAATTGTTGTTCTGAAACTGCTAGTCAAAGTCTCCTTTTATAGCCTTGTTCGTGTGCTTAGATTCCCTCTCAGGTGACTAGATTGTGCTAATGTGGTGAGCTCCCATTGAATCTTCATCCCTAAGTTTATCCACCTCCGGGCGCTTGGACCCCCTCTGGACGCTTAGATTGTTGATGTGGGTCAGCCAGTAGTCACGCTCTAACTCAGCTTCTTGATAAACTTTTTGGTCAAGGTGCCTAGACCAACTTCGGGTGCTCAGTCGAGTGCCTGGACAAGCATCTGCTCGACTTCAAGCTGATCTAGGCATCCAGATCAACTCCAGGTGCCTAGAGTCTGGGAACCCGAATCCCTTCCGGGCACCCTGACAACTCTTTTTTGCCCTTCTCTTTCCTAAAAAAAAAGAATTTATCTAGGCAACCATAATATATTTATCTTGCAAAATAAAGTTAGCACATTAAGGATATAATTGATTTATGACTTAGATCCTATCTTTCGAAGATCAGAACCTAGTCAAGGTCTCAACTTAGACTTCCCAAATAACTCTAAGTTGGACCACGCCATAGTTCCATCGGGACTCGTTGTCACTAGATCTCTCTTTTCCAGTGACTTACCTTACCATTTGCTGTCTTTCTTGATGTTAAGTACCCACCAGGACTTCCTGTGAAATTTCATCTAATCTGGACTTCCTCCTACCAGATCTCAACTGATCTAGATTTCGTGCTAGCTATCAATTTAGATGGACTTCCTTCTATTAGATCTCAACCAATCTGAACTTTGTGCTAGCTATCAACCTAATTGGACTCCGGCCTGGTGTTCCGGTCCTCTAGATCCATCAAGTCCTGCACACTTGGTAAAAAGGTTAGACAAATAACACATCTAACTTCAACCTATTTATCATACATCAAAACATGATTATCAGTGCAACCTAAATCAACAACCTCCCCTTTTTTCATGTAGTTATGACAACCTAGATTAAAGTTAGAAAAAAACATGGAAATAAGCATTAAACATGTAATACAATTTAAGTTTACTTTTCTAAATTTGAGTAAAGTGAGTTGATTTTTCTAACCTAACCCACTATCCTCCCCCTTTGGCATTTATCAAAAAATAATGCAATGGATTAAGCATAAATAACAGTAGTTAGAATAACCTAGATGTTCAACAACAAGGCACATCAGTAAATTAGTTGTTCTATTAACCAATTTAAAGCTAGTTTTCGAAGAACTATTGGAAAACTTCTAATTGTTCATAAAAGTTGACAACTTAACTTTCAAAAATATTTAAAAAATGTAATGATTTCAAGTTTGCAAATATTTCAACTGATCCTGTCCGAACCAGAAGTCAAAGGACGCTGGGGACGTGGCGCTCCCTGCTGGATCCTCGAGTGCTCCGGCGGACCTGCAACAAAACCGAGCCGGGAGAGGTGTCCCGGCGACGGCCCTCCGACGCTCAAGTCAGGCGAGGAATAGATGAAGAAGGTGGCTGCAGAATGAAGACTCTCGTACCTCCGGTGAAGAAATGGAGACCTTATATAGACCTCTCGAAGGAGCCTGGGAGAGCCAATCAAAGCAATTACCTGCTTTCGACCATACTCAGGTATGGGTCTGTCAGAAGGACATCCATAAGGCCATACCGCCACTGTATCAACCTCTCCATGATGTGACGACGAGATCCTCCATCGTGCGATCTTGTGTACGACATAATCATCAGACATGTCTTTCCTGACATCCCACATCTCGAGCCGAACGAATAGGCCGCTCGGCTAACCTTTGTATCCTCGACCTTATCCTGGCCGAACGGACCACCCTCTCGGCCCTTTGGTCCCAGCCGGGCAGACCCCCGCTCGGCCATTCAGTCCTCCCGCCTCGGCGTCGGAAACCCATGCCCCTGGCTGGGTTATCTCTGGCTCCGCTCGGACCTACTCAACTGCTTGACGCGGCCATTACCCGCTTAGTCAGCCCTCCATCCGTCCTCTGGCGGGGACCCTTCAAGAAGTGGGTCCCCCATTCTTACCGCCGGATCACTTGCCTTCCCTTCAAGTCTAGTCGAAGGAGGCAGTGAGTTCGACTGACTGGACTATGTGTCCGAGCGGGCGGTCGTCGCCTTACCGTCGCTTATAATATCCCTTCGTTTTGGATGTCTTGGCGCTCAACGTGGATGTTTGCTTGTCTAAATCTTCTCGAAAATCACGCAAATCCTTTTCATTAAGTTGAAGCATGCGCGGTATGGGCGCATTAATTGTGCCTGGTGACAGAGCGCCACGTGGCTCTTCTCACGTGGCGGTGATGATCCGTACGATGGGACGCCGATTATTTTGAAATGGACGGTTAGATGATGACCTCATCTCTCGTGACCTACATCTGACGGACGAGGCCAACCAGCCTCGTTCGCATAAAGCCTTCGTCTTCGCCTCTATGCTGCATTCTCTGTTTCATTGCGCTAGTTCTTGCCTCTTGGTGGTTTTCGGCTTTCTGGTGATCCTCTCCGTTCATCTTCCCTCAGTAAGCTTCTCCCTTCCTTTCGTTCGGCCTTTCCCTTTCGCGTGGAACTCCTTTCGTTCCTTTGCTTGCGAACTCTTATCTATCCTCCGTTTCCGAGTTTCTTTCAGCTTCCTTCTTTCTTTTTCTTGGTACTTTAGTCATGGCGAGCACTTCCATACCCGCTGTTGATGTTCATGGTCCATGGTATATGAGTATGGAGAGTAGGTTCGATGAGGAGCACGCCCAGCGCGTTGTTAGGACCTACGGGCTCCCTGACGATCATGAAATAGTTATAGCCGGCCCGACCGACCGGCCCCATGACCCGCCGATCGGCACCGTTTGTTTCTTTCTGGACCAATTCCAGGGCAGCCTTAGCTTTCCTACCCATCCATTTATTTTGGAAATATGTAATTATTTCCGCGTCCCGCTCGGCCAACTCGTGCCGAATTCCTTTAGGCTACTGAGCGGGGTTGTCGTCCTCTTTAGGCTGCACAGTATCCCTCTTGACCCCAAAATATTCCACTACTTCTTCTATCCCAAACAATCAGAGTTGGGTACTTTTATTTTCCAAAGTAGAATAGGCTTCAAATTTTTTGATAACATGCCGACCTCCAACAAGCACTGGAAGGAGTTCTTCTTCTATATACGACTTCCCGAGCGGCCGACATTCCGAACCAAATGGCAGACCGCTGTGCCGACCCAGCCGGAGCTCGGTAAATTCAGGAGCAATCCGGTCTACCTTCATGCGGCAAACTGGTTGTCCGGTCAGCGGTACAAAATCGACCAGTTGCTTCTCAAGGGGGTGTTGTATATTTTTGGATTATCTCCCGTTCGGGCCAATCTCCCCTACCGCATGGGTAAGGACTCTTTACTCCCTTAGCCTTTTTTGTCTAACTGATTTTAATTTCTTCCACTGCAGCTGAAGTCATGTGGCGCTCCAAGGCTACCGCTCATCTGAAATTGAAGGCCGTGGAAATTGAGGCGGCTACCAAAAAAGAGCTCGCCGAGTGGGGTCTCATCCCCAGCCGCCCGGCAGATGCAGGAGAGGGGGGGGGGCGCAGTCCGCCCCTGAAACAGAAGTTGCCCCATCCGCTTCAACGGAGGTTGAGGCGGATCCTGTTTCCTCTGCCCCAGCCGAGCTGGGAGTCCCCCAGGTCGGGGATCCACCACTGGAAGTTCGGCGAAAACGTCGAAGAGACTCCAGCCTTCCGCCGACCCAAGAGGGCGAGCCACAGGCGTCGATCGATGTCGCTTCTCCAGATCGCACGCCGTCGCGGATTAGGACTCCCGTGGCCTCGCCCACCGCACAGCCCTCTGGCTCTCCTCCATGGACTCATCGTCACTTACGACGGTTGGGCGAAACTTCAACCATAGGGGAGTCCTCGGGCCAGGCGACTGCGGCTGAAGAAGTGCCGGCCGGCCACCCGACCATCAAGACTACCCTTCGATTTCCATCGGAGGAATATTTGTTGTCTGCTGATCGGCCATCGAGCCCCGTTCACGAAATAACCCTGACGGGTCCGCTCGCCAAACTTTTCGAGGACGCCCAGATTCGGGTGGCCCTCATGACACCCAAGCAGCTCGGCGATAACCATATGCAGCAGGCCACTCAGGTAGGTTCGTTTTTCTTCCTGTGTCATGTTACTATTCAGTTCCTGATTTTGTTATTTCTCTTACAGCATTGGGCGGAGCAAATCGCCACTAGCCATCGGCTGGCCGAGCTGGAGGACCTCATGGAAAAACTCCAAGTCTCGGGGGTTCCATCGGCCGAGCGGGAAAAATAAGCCCTCGAGGCCGAACAGAAGAAGGCCGCTGACCTGGCTACAGAGGTGGCTCGACTTGAAGACTTGGTGAAGAAGCGCGACGGAGACGTGAAGCGTGCCAGTAGCCGGAAGAGGCGGGCGATTGTTGATTTGGACAAGATGAAAGTTGAAGTCCGAGCCCTAGATCAGCAATCTAAAAAGTTGGAGGCCCAACTGACTGCCGAACGGGATGGACGCTCAGCTGAACGCACCAAAGCGGAGGTGGACCAGAAAGTTCTTCAAGATTCACTGGTTGCCTCCCGGGCGGCTTTCAGAAAGTATAAGGAGGGAGAGTCGAGTCGCCTAGCAGCAGCGCGCCAAGAATACCTTCGCTCAGAGCGGTTCGGCGCAAAATTCGGTGGCAACGTCTCCTCAACTTTCGCCGAGGCGGTGAAGGTCACCATGGCGTACTTGAAGAAGGGGGGGGGGGGAACCTTCCTGCTGGTCTGAGCATTCCCGCTTCAGATCTGGCGGCTATGATTGACGATATCCCGGACGCCTTTTTTAATTTTGAGGACCCGGAGTGAGGCGAGTTCTTTTAAGTACTCTCTGTATTTCGTCCGCTCTGCGGATGTAAAATTTTGTACGTGCCGTTCGGCATAATGGTGTTCCTTTGCCTGTACCTTTGTTTTCCCTTCATTGCCCCTTTTTAGTCTGTTTGGTGCTTATTCGTAGAGTCGGTTAAGCTCCACGTGTTTCCCGCTAGACGACCGATCAGGTTAATCAATTGACTCGTTTTCCTCGAAATCGTTTAGCGCTTGGCTACTGTTTGGCAAACTGATGGCCGATCGGCCATGATCAATTTAGTACTTGCGAACGCTCGTTATTTGGCGTCCTTAGTCCCGTCCAGTAAGTTCACAGTCGCGGGTTCGACTCTCGATCTTTAACGACGGTGCTCGTCGGCGCGGCTATTTATAGCCGATCGGCGCGGCTCTCGATCTTTAACGACGGTGCTCGTCGGCGCGGCTATTTATAGCCGATCGGCGCGACTCTCGATCTTTAACGACGGTGCTTGTCGGCGCGGCTATTTATAGTCGATCGGCGCGGCTCTCGATCTTTAACGATGGTGCTCGTCGGCGCGGCTATTTATAGCCGATCGGCGCAACTCTCGATCTTTAACGACGGTGCTCGTCGGCGCGGATATTTATAGCCGATCGGCGCGGCTCTCGATCTTTAACGACGGTGCTCGTCGGCGCGGTTATAGCCGATCGGCGTGACTCTCGATCTTTAACGACGGTGCTCGTCGGCGCGGCTATTTATAGCCGATCGGCGCGGCTCTCATCTTTAACGATGGTGCTCGTCGGTATTTATAGTACGATCGGCGCGGCTCTCGATCTTTAACGACGGTGCTCGTCGGCGCGGATATTTATAGTCGATCGGGCGGCTCTCGATCTTTAACGACGGTGCTCGTCGGCGCGGCTCTCGATCTTTAACGACGGTGCTCGTCGGCGCGGATATTTATAGCCGATCGGCGCGGCTCTCGATCTTTAACGACGGTGCTCGTCGGCGCGGCTATTTATAGCCGATCGGCGCGGCTCTACGGTTTAACGTCTGGGCTAGACGAGTTTCAAGGCTAATTTTGACGCTTCCGTTCGGCGAAGCTTTTTGCCATCCTTTTTATCACTTTTGATTCCTTTCACCCAGCTTGGATAACGTACTCCTGTCCGAACGGCTTAGGGTCTGCATCGTCGAGCATTTTGGCTCGGATACTATACCTTCGTCCGAATGGTACGGGGCCTTCGATCCTCGAGCGCTTGGCTCGACCCATTTACCTCCGGCCGAGCGGCGCGGGGCCTTCGTTTCTTGTTGACGATGCCTTATATTTGTTCTCTTGAGTTTTCATTTCTGCATTTCAAGTATTCAGTTGAAAAAAGTACACAGGATGATTCACATTAGCACACCTTTCACCCCGCCCGGTAAGGCTGGAGGTGGTTTGCGCTCCACGGCCTATCTAGCTGCCGACCGTCCTCATCCTCCAAATAATACGCGCCCGAGCGGAGCTTTTCGATGATTTTGAAGGGACCTGCCGGCTTGACTTTCTTCCAGACAAGGTTGCCGACCTGGAATGATCGGGGAATGACACGACGGTTGTAGTTTTGCTTCATTCCTTGACGGTACGCCATCAGCCGAACGGATGCCTTGGCTCGCTCTTCGTCAATCAAATCCAGCTCCATGTTCCTCCGCTCGGCGTTGCCTTCATCGTAACATTGGACCCGGACGGACTCGACGCCGACTTCAACCGGAATGACCGCTTCGCCGCCGTACACCAGATGAAAAGGTGTAACGCCCGTTCCTTCCTTAGGAGTTGTTCGGATGGCCCATAAAATGCCCGGCACTTTATCCGGCCAACTTCCTCCCAAGTGGTCGAGCCGAGCGCGCAGGATACGGAGAATTTCCCAATTGGCTACTTCGGCTTGACCGTTGCTTTGGGGGTAAGCCACAGACGTGAAGTGTTGCTCAATGCCGTAGCTTTTGCACCAATCTTCTAGCACCTTCCCTGTGAATTGCCGCCCATTGTCGGAAACCAATCGACGAGGGATACCGAACCTACAGATGATGTGTTGCCAGATGAATTTTTTGACCATCTGTTAGGTGATCCTGGCTAGTGGCTCGGCTTCCACCCACTTGGAAAAATAATCGACCGCCACCAGCAAAAATTTCCTCTGCCCGGTCGCCATTGGAAATGGACCCACAATATCCATTCCCCATTGATCGAACAGACATGAAATGGTTGATGTCTTCATCTCCTCTGCCGGTCGGTGGGAGAAGTTGTGTTACTTCTGGCACGAAAGGCACGTAGATACTGTCCGAGCGGCGTCTATTTGTAAGGTCGGCCAAAAGTATCCAGCTAGCAGGATCTTCTTAGCTAGTGATCGTCCGCCCGGATGTCCTCCGCATGATCCTTGATGTACCTCTTGGAGGATGTAAGCCGAGTCTTCCGAGCTCACGCATTTCAACAGCGGGCGAGAGAAAGCCTTCTTGTAGAGATGATCGCCGATGAGCGTGAACCGACCGACCCTCCTCCTGAGCAGCTGGGCTTCATCCCGATCGGCAGGTGTGGCTCCCGAGCGGAGGAACTCTATGATGGGTGTCCTCCAGTCGCTTGGAAACGTGAGGCCTTCCATCCGGTCGACGTGCGCCACTAGTAGTACTTTTTCAATTGGTTGCTGAATGGCGACCGGCGCTATTGAGCTTGCGAGTTTGGCTAACTCATCAGCTGCCTGGTTCTCCGTTCGGGGAATCTTCTGAATAAGAACCTCTCGGAAAGTAGCTTTGAGTTTTTCAAAGGCCTCAGCGTAGAGTTTAAGCCGAACGCTGTTGATTTCAAAGGTGCCAGAAAGTTGCTGAGCGGCCAACTGTGAATCCGAATAAAGTGTCACCCGACCGGCTCCCACATGCCGAGCTGCCTGCAATCCGGCTATGAGGGCCTCATACTCCGCTTCATTGTTGGTAGCTTTGTAATCCAGCCGGACGGATAGGTGCATCTTTTCTTCTTGAGGTGAGAGCAGCAATATTCCAATCCCGCTTCCGAGCCGAGTGGAAGACCCATCCACATATATTCTCCACATAGCTTCCGGCTCTGGCCTTTGCACTTCGGTCACAAAATCAGCCAAGGATTGCGCTTTGATCGCCGAGCGGGGCTGGTATTGGATGTCAAATTCACTTAGTTCTGTCGTCCACTTGATGAGCCGTCTGGACGCTTCTGGATTCAACAGTACTCTTCCTAGTGGACTGTTCGTCCGGACAATGATGGTGTAAGCCAAGAAATATGGTCGAAGGCGCCGAGCGGCCAGAACCAAAGCAAAGGCCAACTTCTCGAGCCCGGTGTAACGAGATTCAGCATCTTTTAAAATGTGGCTCAGAAAATACACCAGCTGCTCTTCGCCGCTCGCCCTCACAAGTGCTGAGCCTACAGCATGCTCTGTTGAAGACAGATAAATATAAAGTGATTCACCCCCGATCGGCTTGGCAAGTACAGGCAGAGAATTAAGATATGTCTTCAATTCTTCAAATGCTCGGTCGCATTCCTCGTCCCAGTGAAATTTAGTGGCCTTGCGCAAAATTTTGAAGAAAGGGAGGCTCCGGTCGGCAGTTTTGGAGATGAATCTGGACAAAGCAGTTATCCGACCGGTCAACCGCTGCACTTCCCTTGTATTTCTTGGAGGCGGCATGTCTTGTAAAGCTTTCACCTTGCTGGGATTTGCTTCGATTCCCCGCTCGATCACTATGTACCCCAAGAAATGCCCTCCTTTTGCTCCGAACAGGCACTTATGGGGATTTAGCTTGACTCCGTATTTGCGCAGTGTTCGGAAGGTTTCTTCCATGTCCTTGAAGAGATCGGCCGCTTGGACGGATTTGATAAGAATGTCGTCCACATATACTTCCAGATTCCGCCCGATCTGCTCCCTGAACACTTTGTTCATCAAGCGTTGATAGGTGGCCCCGACATTCTTCAATCCGAACGGCATCACATTGTAGCAATAAGTGCCGTCGGCCGTCACGAAGCTGACTTTTTCTTGATCTTCACGGGCGAGCGACACTTGATGATAGCCTTGGTAGGCGTCAAGCATACATATTAATTCGCAGCCGGCCGTAGAGTCCACCAGTTGATCTATCCGGGGCAGGGGATAAAAATCTTTGGGGCATGCTTTGTTCAAGTCCCGAAAATCAATGCAGACTCTCCACTTGCCGCCCAGCTTGGAGACTAATACTACGTTAGCCAGCCAGCTCGGGAACTGCACCTCGCGTATATGGCCGGCCTCCAGAAGTTTCTCTACTTCCGCCCGGATAATGGCATTCTGCTCGGCGCTGAAATCCCTTTTTCTCTGCTTTACTGGCCGAGCGTCCGGTCGGACATGCAACTCATGTTGCGCTATGCTCGGCGAAATTCCGGGCAACTCATGTGTCGACCAGACGAAGACATCATGATTTTGCCGGAGGCATTGGATCAGCTCCTCTTTCTGCTTCTCCTCCAGGTCAGAGGCAATAAAAGTATTGGCCTTCGATCGGGTCGGATGAATCTGCACTTCCTCTTTTTCTTCATAAATTAAAGAGGGCGGCTTTTCGGTGATGGCATTTACCTCGATTCGGGGCGCCTTCCGAGCGGAGTTGGATTCTGCTCGGACCATCTCGATGTAGCATCGCCGAGCTGCTAGCTGATCTCCTTGTACTTCTCCCACTTTGTCCTCCACGGGGAACTTGATCTTCTGATGGAAGGTTGAGACGACCGCTCGGAATTCGCTGAGCGCCGGTCGTCCCAAAATTACGTTGTAGGATGAGGGAGAGTCGACCACTACGAAGTTTATTGTCCTGGTCCTCCTGAGCGGCTCCTCTCCCAGCGAGGTAGCCAGCCGGATCTGTCCGACCGGCTGAACTTCGTAGCGGGGTTGTCATGGGCAGCAGCTCGGCTCGGTCAATTTGCAGCTGATCAAACGCCTTCTTGAATATGATGTTGACCGAACTCCCTGTGTCAACAAATATGCGGTGAATAGTGTAATTTGCTATTACCGCTTTAATGAGCAGAGCGTCATCGTGGGGCACTTCAACTCCTTCTAAGTCCCCGGGCCCGAAAGTGATTTCCGGTCCACTTGCCCGCTCTTGGCTGCAACCACTGCGTGGATCTGGAGCTGCCGGACGCCCGCCTTTCTGGCTCGGTTGGAGTCTCCTCCGGTCAGCCCACCAGCAATAACGTTGATCTTGCCCCGGGAAGTATTGCTCCTATTTTCCTCTTCCCTAGTGGACGGTCGGGACTGTTCTCTGGACGCTCGGCGATTCTCCTGTCTTGGAGATCGGTGCCGATCGGGCGTCTGTTGATGTCGCCTCTCGGTGCGGGTCCGGTCGGCCTCATGGGTCCTTTGTCTCCTATCGATGGAAGGAGACCGTCGTTCGGCATTCCTGGGAACGGGATTAGCCACGAAGGGAAGATTTCGACAATCCCTCGTGTTGTGCGTATCCGTCCGGTGGAAGGAGCAGAACATAGGGGTCCATCTCTTCTTTGGCTTGGGCCGAGCGGCAGTTACCTCTTGTACGTGTGATCTGACGTGGGGGGATCAGATTGCTTCGGCCCTCGGTCCTCTCGGCGGTTGATGAGCGGCGAAGGGTTTCCGCTCGGCTGGAGGAGCCCGTTTGGTTGGTGTTTCTTTTTTCCTGGCTGCTTGCGCTTCCTCCACGTTGATGTATTCATTGGCTCGGTGTAGCATATGATCATAATCTCGGGGCGGTTTCCGAATGAGTGATCGGAAAAAATCGCCATCCACAAGGCCTTGCGTGAAGGCATTCATCATCGTCTCCGAGGTGGCCGTTGGAATATCCATTGCCACCTTGTTGAACTGCTGAATGTAAGCTCGAAGCGATTCTCTCGGCTCTTGCTTGATGGCGAACAAGTTGACACTTGTCTTCTGATAATGCCGACTGCTGGCGAAGTGGTGGAGGAAGGCCATTCGGAAGTCCTTGAAGCTTGTGATGGATCCGTCTGGCAGCCTCCGAAACCACCGTTGAGCCGATCCCGAGAGAGTGGTAAGAAAGACTCGACACTTTACTCCATCTGTATATTGATGGAGCGTAGCTGTGTTATCAAACTTACCCAGATGATCATCCGGGTCCGTTGTTCCATTGTACTAGCCGATCGTCGGAGGCACGTAGTGCTTGGGCAGAGGGTCTCGTAGAATAGCCTCCGAAAATTGGCGATTGATCCGCTCGGGAGATGAGTCCGCTCGGGGAGCTTTCCCCTTTCTGTCATCTCGTCTGGGCATTTTGTCTGAAGAAGATCCTCTATCTCTTCGAGCTGGTACGACTTCAGGGGTGCGAAATAAGGCCCGATGGAATGCGACGGTGGCTTGAGGTGCTTCCGCTCGGCCACCCGACGCAGATGTTGCTTGTTGCTCCGGCCGCTCGGCTGCTGCTTTCTGTTTTTGCTCCACAAGTTTGGCGGCCCTTATCTCAACCAGAGCGTCGAGTTCTTCTGTCGAAAGCGTCACCGTGTGTTGTCGTCCAACCTCGTCCATTGCTCCCGTTCGGATGCAGGTGCGTTCCCACAGACGGCGCCAATTTGATCCTATCCGAACCAGAAGTCAAAGGACGCTGGGGACGTGGCGCTCCCTGCTGGATTCTCGAGTGCTCCGGCGGACCTGCAACAAAACTGAGCCGGGAGGGGTGTCCCGGCGACGGCCCTCCGACGCTCAAGTCAGGCGAGGAATAGATGAAGAAGGTGGCTGCAGAATGAAGACTCTCGTATCTCCGGTGAAGAAATGGAGACCTTATATAGACCTCTCGAAGGAGCCTGGGCGCGCCAATCAAAGCAATTACCTGCTTTCGACCATACTCATGTATGGATCTGTCAGAAGGACATCCATAAGGCCATACCGCCACTGTATCAACCTCTCCATGATGTGACGGCGAGATCCTCCATCGTGCGATCTTGTGTACGACATAATCATCAGACATGTCTTTGCTGACATCCCACATCTCGAGCCGAACGAATAGGCCGCTCGGCTAACCTTTGTATCCTCGCCCTTATCCTGGCCGAACGGACCACCCGCTCGGCCCTTTGGTCCCAGCCGGGCAGACCCCCGCTCGGCCATTCAGTCCTCCCGCCTCGGCGTCGGAAACCCAAGCCCCTGGCTGGGTTATCTCTGGCTCCGCTCGGACCTACTCAACTGCTTGACGCGGCCATTACCCGCTTAGTCAGCCCTCCATCCGTCCTCTGGCGGGGACCCTTCAGGAAGTGGGTCCCCCATTCTTACCGCCGGATCATCAACCCATTGTTTAACCAATTTTTGGAAATTTTTGAACAACTTAAATAAAGTTTTAGCAAAATAAATAGATTTTGCAAACCAAGTTTTCAAACAAGTTTTCAAATAATGATTTCAAGTTTTTAAATTTGAAAATAAGTTTTTGAAAACAACTATTGCAAATAGAAAATGTCTCTTTTAAAAGAATTTTGCAAGTAGTATTTTTAAGTAAATAAATTTCACCACAAAACATTTTGCAAAGTTAAACTTTACAAGAATTTTGCAAGCTAATTTTTTAAGATAAATTTTGAAATATTTTTCAAAAGTAATTTTTAAATAGAATATAATGTATTTTCAAGTAAATAAATATTTTAAAGATGATTCTTAATGCAATTTTTCAAAATATTTTTGTAAAACATTTTCAAAGAGACTACCAACGAAGTTTTTAAAAGTATTTTACAAAATATTTTTTTAGTTTTCAAAATAGATATTTGAAAAAAATATAAGTGTATTTCTCAAAGTAATTTTTGAAAGAACATTTTGAAGGTAAATTGTTCAAAACAAATTTTGAAAAGGGTTTTTCAAATCAATGTTTCAAAGAAATTAAGTAAATTAATTTTAGAATATTTTCAAAATATTTTTCAGAATAAAGTGAAAATATTTTTCAAAGTATTTGAATCCTTTCTCCCCTTAAGTTAAAACTTCTCCTTAATTTGTATTAGAGTTTGAGTATGTTAAATTGTGCATCATATATTCAAGGCACTTCCTCCTCCTTAACTTAGCACATTTTGATTATCTTTGTTAGTTATAAAAAGTTCTACCTAAGTGTTTAAGGGAATTAGTGTTGGAAATATTTAAAAAATATATTATTTTAAAAACTCATATTTTCTATTCACCCATTAAGTTTGATTAACAATTAATTATTAATCAATTATTCTTAAAAATAACTTTGGATTAAGTTAATTAAGTTAAAATTAAGTTTTAGGTTAAATGAAATAATTTATTACTAACTAAATAATAGTTAATCATTATCAATAGTTTATTGATTAACTTTTACTTAACTATATTGAATAATTTAATACTTATTTGATTAAAACAACTTAAATTTTGTATTAATTAATTGAGTTAATTGATTAATGAAAGTATTAGTTTTAATTTAATTATAATTTACTTCATCCATAAATTAAATAATTAAAGTTAAATTTATGTTAAAAATTAAAATGAGTTGAATTTAGTTAAGTTAGATTAATGTTTTAAGTTTAATTCAATTTAAGTTTTAATGTTTATGTATTAATTATTTAATTAAGTTTTAATTTTAATTTTAAGTTAATTAATTTAAGTAAATTTTAAGTTTAACTTTATTTAATTAATGTAAGTTTAATTAGTGTTTTAGATCTTATTTAGTGTAATATACAGTAAATCATATTGGAGAAATAACTTTATGGAATTTTTTAGAAATTTTTTAGGATTTAAACAAAGGCTATGACATCTTCTAAGATGATAGATCTATTGGGTTGAGAAAAAACCTATTTGGAATACCCAATTAAGTGGGTGTTGATTAAAGAATTAATTGTAACGACCCGACCCTTTGGCCTCTTGGGCGGCCCTTGCGGCGACCCACTGGCGGCCCCTTATGTCATCGACCGACGACCCTTTGGCCGTGTCGTTACTCACTAGGACTTTCCACCCATGGCAGTAGATTTTTACCTTCCCCAGGATTCGAACTCTAGACTTCCAGGCTAAGTAGTAGAGTTTATGAATCCTGGTAACCAAGTGAGCGACGCTCACTTGGCTACCAGGATTCATAAACTCTAGTACTTAAGCTTGGAGGTCTAGAGTTGGTTGACGACATAAGGGCCGCCAGTGGGCAGCCACAAGGGCCGCCCAAGAGGGCAAAGGGCCGGGTCGTTACATTAACTTAGTGTTTAATTAATTAACCCTAAGTCCTAAGTATATAAAGGGGAACTTAGGTTTTTAATTCCCAAATTCTTCACCTGATCCCCTTCTCCTCATCTCATCTCTGTGCCATCGCCGACCACCACGTCCTGTCACCGGATCGCCGTCCCACCGCTGGCCTTTCTCCTAGTCACGAGCGAGAGCTTCGTCACTCTTCGACTGCGCCGAGATCTATTTTCGATTCCATCGTCGTTTGCTCACTTTCCTTCCATTACCGTCGACCCTTGATCATCGTTAGCACCATCGCCTCACTACCTCCCCTGCTGGCTGTTACTTCGTCGGATGAGAATCACCGCCGACCATTAGGCCTCGATGTTGACAACTACGAGTCCCGATCCACCTCTATCTTTTGATCATGATCGCCACTATCCCATGACCTACGCCATGGTTGACACTTTCTCCCGTTCCCTAGCTCTATCATCGAGCCTTTTCTGCCTGGCTCCCTACCGTCGACGTCACTTGGAACCAATTTTATCTATGCTGGAATGCTTCCCTCCTCCTCCTTTGATTAACGTCGCCACACACCCCACCTCTCAGATCGCTGGTCACCTCCTCTCAGACCACTAGCTATTGTTGGGCGGAACATGAAGGAGTCCTTCCTTTCTATGCTTCACTGGTGAGTGAGTATGATTGCAATAGTGAAGAAGTGATTTAATGGTTCATAGCCATTTTGATAAATCATAGTACAGAGGATTTGTGGTTGTGGATCATCGTCAAAGACTTGAGACGTGACCGGAGCGTCGATTTATTGCTGTCTCATATCGTCTGGCCTTGGATAGCTGTTGCTACTACCATAGTGTTATTGCCGATACCATGACCTGATTGTGCCGAGGAAGAGGGTAAGGACTTGTGAATGGGATTGTAATTTAATTTGGTTGTGTTTGATTACGAGGATGATATTGGGTTAAACCTGATTTGTGTGATAGAAGAATCGAGGGTTAACCACCGATCATTACGATTAGGGTTTTCTAACTAAATTTGGATTTAAGATTTAGCTAGTTGTTGCATATGTATTAGCTAAATTATACGTTATGTGATTTGCAGGACTCTAATTTTCAGAAGAGCATCTCAACATGGGATTGTTTAGCACGATCAACAAATAAAGGTGGGTACTTCTTACCTTCCTTCTTTAGTACTTTAACCTTAGTGCATGAGCTAGATATTCAGATAGTTCTGTATTTACCTTGACTCTACTCATATTTTTCCTGAGTTTGATACTTACCTACTTGATCTTTGAGATGATCAGATCCATATCTATACAGTCTCTCGTTGCCATCCATGATATTTAGAAGATACTAGATACCATGTTACTTGCTTTGTTTGCTATTTATTCATGTACCTTATTGAACATGCTAGTTTTATTGTAGCTTAGCTGATTCCTATTTGTATATGTGATGACTGTTGTATCTTGCTCATCATATCATTACATGCATGTCGATGATAAATTCTCCCTTGTGGTCTAGAGAGTCATTGGCCAGAGCCGCACATTCGACCACTCATGGGTAGTGGTAGTTGGAGTATGCGCCACTGTCTTATCATGCTTTCACTCAGCCACTCATGGATAATGGTAGCTGGAGTTGTGAGCAGCAGGGACCCCATTGTTATATAGCTAGTTAGCTACTATGTAAATTGTCCACTCTGTCATTCAAGAGTAGTGACAGCTGGAGTGTTTTACAGTTGTTATTGTCCCAACCTCTCGACCATACAAGGGTTATAGTGTAGAGGGGTGGGCGGGAGTGATGATCCGTACATACACTTATGTTATTATGCTTTCTATGCTATTATTTTTAATGCATGCATATGACTGTGATATCCTTACATATGTTGAGTTATATACATGTTGCATGTGCTTCGACCCTGCCTTACTTATTGGTAATATGTATATACCTTACATGTTACCCCTGTAGTTATGAGCAGTACTATTACAGATTCTCACTACCCCTGACTTTCTATTACTATCTTAGTATATAGGTTCAGGTATGGACATTTATTATTATATTGTTATAGTTCATGTTACTTTTCCCTATGAGACTGTATACCTTTGAATCTCTAGTTATATTATGTTCATACACTATTTGTCTTAAACCCACTGAGTCATTAACATTCACCACCCCTTGAACTGATTTTTCTTTTACCAGGGAATAGGTAGATGGTATAAGGACACTTGGAGGATCCTGATTGCCATCCAAGGATGGTTTTTCTGGTTTTCTTTCCTGCTTTATTTGTTTTTTGAATTTGTGAACTTGGTATTGTAATAACTCGATGTAAACTTGGAGTTTAGCCTTATGGTTTCTTGTATTTGGTTTGATATTGTTGTGTCAAGCCAGGCAGGAATGCAGTTATTTATTTTATGATTTTGCATTCGTTATTTTTTGACTTCTGTTGTGTTTTGTTTTAGCTATTTGGGCTATTTATCAACTACGTGGTTGTGTTTACTTCCAATAGTGTGTGATGCTTATATATTGCATGATTGTGTGCACATTCAGCCATGTGGGCTACTTATAAACTGTCTGGTTATGTTTACATCTAGTCGTGTGGGCTATTGATAGCTTATGAGTAGTCTTGTGGCATTGTATACATATTTTATTTGTCACTTCTACAGGGGAGGTGTCATGCCCCGAGGGTAAGATTGTCTGATGAAAATCAGACGAAACCTCCCCTGTAGCAATGACAAATGAAACATGTATACAATGCCACAAGACTACTCACAAACTATCAACAACCCTTACGGTTGGATGTAAACACAATCACGTAGTTTATAAGCAGTCCACACAACTGGAAATGAACACAACAACGCAGTTGATAAACAACCTACATGGTTGAAATAAAACACAACGGAAGTTACAAAATAACGAACATAAAACCACAAAAATAACTAACTATGAGCTGACCTGACTTGACAAAATAACAACAAACCAAAATACATGCAACAAGAAGACTAAACTCCAAGTCCACATTGAGTTATTACAATACCAAGTTCACAAATTCAAAACACAAATAACACAGAAAATATAAACCAGAAAAATCATCCTTGGATGTGACATAGGACTGGCAGTTAGGATCCTCTAAGTATTCTTGTATCATCTACCTGTTAGTGGCAAAAGAAAAACTAGATCAAGGGGTGGTGAGTGCTAATGACTTAGCAGGTAATAGACAGATAGTGCATGAGCATAATATATATCTAGAGATTCAAAAGTATACGGTCTCAAAGGGAAAAGTAACATAAACTACAGTAATATCATAATAAATGTCTATACCTATACCCATATACTAAGCAAGTAATAGAAAGTCAGGTGTAGTGATGATTTGATAATACTGCTCATAACTACAAGGATAATATGTGAGGTATATACATACTACCATTAAGTAAGCCAGTGTTGACGCACATGCAACAGGTATATAACTCAACATATGAAAGCATATCACAGTCATATGGATACAATAAAACAACAACATAAGCACGCATAATATCATAAAACGTAGACATAGCATGGTCACTCCCACCCACCCCTTTGCACCATGACCCCTGTATGGTGGAGAGACATGATAATTATAACTGTACAACACTCCAGCCGTCACTACTCTTGAGTGACCGAGTGGACAATTTGCATAGTAGCTGAATAGCTACATAGCAACAGGGTCCCTACTGCTCACATCTCTAGCCGCCAATACCCATGAGTGACCGAGTGGGAGCATGATAGGACAAGCGATATCCGCTCCAGCTACCATTACCCATGAGTGGCCGAGTGTGCGACGCTGACCAATGACTCACTTAGCTACAAGGGAGACATAGTCGTCGGTATGCATGCAATGATATGATGAGCAAGATGCAGCAATCATGACATATATAAATAGAAATCAGCTATGCTACAATAAAACTAGCATGCATAATAAGGTACAAGAATAAATAGCAATCAATGTAAGTAATCATGGTATCTAGTATATGCTAAATATCATGGATGGCAATGAGAGACTATATATATATATATCAAAACAATCATCACAAAGATCAAGTAGATAATTATCAAGCTTTGGAAGAATATGAGTGGAGTCAAGGTAAAATACAACGACTATCTGAATATAGCTCATGCACTAAGGTCAAAGTACTAAAGAGAGACAGCAGGAAGTACCCGCTTTTATATGTAGTCTGTGCCAAATGACTCCCACATCATGCCTCTCGTCTTAATCAAAGTCCTATATCAATGTATACCATTTGCTATCTTTAATGAATCAAATAGCTAAATGAGATTCCCTAAACCAATTAGGGTAGCCCTAATCATATCACGATCCACGCCTACACCCCAAATAGATGTTTAGGTTTCTCTAATCCCATTTTCTTTATTAGATTAGGTTTAATCCTCAATTAACCCTAATCACCTAGAAATTAAATTGGTTTAGCTATTCTCTAAGCATTCTACACTCAATTTGGATTTAAATTCATACACAAATCAACACAATACTCACCTAACTCTAAGATGATCGTTGGTAGCTCACAGTCGGAAGGGTTGCCTGAATAGGATGGCCTGAACTGTGGATCTCCGATGAACAGTGTTGGCCGAAGCTACAAAGACTAGCCAAGCATCAAATCTCCATATCCCAATACAAAGAATGGAAAATCGATCTCTATTAATCCAATTCTAAGCATACCTTACCCCAATCTAATACCGGCAGACTCCTCTCCATTACTAGGTCTTCCATCCACCTAGTAATTTAGCAACTTTAGAGAGGAAAAGGGTAAGGTGGCACTGATCCAAGCTAGGGTATCAGTGTAGCTTTGTGCGCCGATGACGGAATGGATCTGTGGCTACCACCGCTTGAGGTCGTGTGCACCGATATCACCTGGCGATGGCATCGGTAAGAGAAGGTGCCGATTTCCAGCATCGTTGATAAGCACTTTGGTGGCACCGTCAATGATCAAGCGTTGGTAATCAGGAGGCGACAGTGGTGTCGGGTGGTGGTCGAGGTGATAGATCCAGTGAAGGATGGATGCCTGGCGATGGAGTGGAGCTAGGGCACTAGAGTGGTTGTGGATCTATGCCAACGATGAAGAGATGTGGAGGTAGAACTATACCGGTGACTGTCGACCTGCCTTGGACATTAGTGTCGGAGGCTTGTGAGGAGGTTGGCGATCAACACAGTGGACACATGTGAGGAGAGGAGAGGGTGATCAAATGAAGCTTTTAGGGCACAGTAACTCCACATTTATACTTAGGTTTAATCAATTAAATCCTAAATTAATTCCCACTTAAATAGTTACTCCAAATAGGCTTTTTCTAAGCCTAATAGCTCTATCATCTTAAAAGTGCCATATGGACTCCATTTATTTTTTTAGAAATTTTTTAAAAATTCTCAAAAAATTATGTAAGGTTATTTCTCCAATAATACTTATTATTAAATTTGTCGTATCTTACATGAGGTGCTGTCCAATTTTTATTGGACAACCTTATCCTAGAGGTGTGACAATTTATTGGTATCAGAACTAGGTTTACAAGGCCTATTTTCTATGTTTTAGATTTTCATGATTTTTTTTCTCGATATGACTTTTTGAGTTTTGGGACTAGATAGTGATAGGACATCTCCAAGCTATAAGAGGTAGGTTTGTATAACTATTATCATACACTTCTTTTGGTACTTGACTAGTTGTGTAGCATGTATGACATGTTTTGGGTCAGTCACTATTTAGATCTATTAAACCCTACTAGAGATCAGGAATTATAGTCTCAGAGGATTCCTTCTATCATATCACCAATAATAGTAGATTTTGTTACTACCAGTTGGGCAAGAGTTAGAGTCACATACCCTTGTTGGTTCAGTCAGTAGAGGACTGATTTACTCTTATTGGTTTAGTCAATAGAGGACTAATTTACTCTTGTTAGTTTGATTAGTAGATGACCGACTCACTCTATTTTATAGAGATTCTAATCTTTGGATTACATGTCTGGTTAGATAGCCTAGAAGATACATTTGGGTACATGACAATTGTATAGACATAGAAAGGACTGAATTAGCTTCATACCATTATTGTCTTGAGTAGTCTATAGATGATCGATGTATCCTATTCCATGAGGACTTTGACCATAGACTGTATATACTTGGTTGGATAACCTGAAAGGTATATATTGATAGATGACCCCCACTGATGTAGAATAGTGTAGAAATAACTACTTAAAACTTTTGAGATACAACTATTATTATGGTGTATAACTATTAGGACCTGTTCGGTCGGCAAGAGGGGAGGGGTGAATTGCCTATAAATTACAAATGGACTTTTTTTGATCTTTCAAACAAGATTAGTTGCACAATTAACTTAAAGTAGTTTAACAACAAATAAAATAAAGAGGCACAGAAAGTTACTTGGTTACAACCTAGATGGTTGTTAATCTAAGGCAAAAGAAAGCACTAAAAGATCTCCTTTGGAGAAGGTGAAGAAGCCTATTATACTCTTTGAACACTCAGAAAGTTACTAGGAAATGAATACTTGAGTTTTTGTCTATTTCCTAGGTCCAGGGGTCTTTTTATAACCCTTGAAAAATCGTATCCGATGTTGGAAGGTGCCTCAAATAAGGTGGAAGGTGCCTCTAGCGAGGTAAGCGAAGATAAGGTTTTATCTTCGCTAACGGTTATATTTTGCCCAGTCTAAGGTGCCTTCAATGGGTTGAAGGTGCCTTCCATAAAGGCTTGAATGTGCCTTTAAGGGTTAAAGGCGCCTTCCACCAGAAAGGCGCGAGGGCACCTTCAATACCATTAAAGGCGCCTTCAGCAGCTGCTACCAAGCTCCACACTTCTCCATTGAATCTTCTATTACTCCACTTGCTTGGGTGATTTTGGCCATCTAGAATAGGACTCACCTGAACCTATTTTTCAACCTTCTCTTAGAGCAGGCTTCCTCCCCGGCTTCTCATTCCTCGAACGTCACGCACTTCCTTCTTGTCCACCAGTGTACTCTTCCGTAGCACCTCGTCCCTCAGATGCACCGAGCCTATTGCTCTCTCCTGTGCAGTCCTTCTCACTAGTTGCGTCTTCTACTTGACTTCTTGTGTTCCTAAGCTCCTCCACACTTATACACAAGGATTAAACATAATAGGACCTAATTGAACTTGGTTGACCACATCAAAACTATCCTGGGTACTTACAATCACTTGGTGAGTACATTCATATATATGACTTGTACTAGTGCGAAAAAGATGAAGTTAGCTGCTTATCCTTTACATGACCAGACACCACATGAAAGAAAATACAGAAGATGACTTTTGAGAACAAAGCATCTCTTATTGATGATTCCGAGATGCTTTAAAGAGATAGTATTTCTCTACCTCTTTCTGTATAACTTATTAGGAGTTCTTGAACCTGAAAAGGAGGAATTGTGATATAATGGTTTATAAGTTACTGGTTAGTTGACTCACCAAACATTGCTCCATGGGAGATCCTGACTCATGGACCAATAGGATATGGTTAGATATCCTCAGTGGTACATAGTGTTGGTGCAACCTTAGGTCAAGGTTGACCTGGGTGACCCGACTCGAGTTGACCTGACTCGAGGTATATTTTGATGTTTGATAAGAATGGAGAAGTTATATTTTGATGTTTGACAAGAATAGGAACTTGGGGGATTGTGGGTGCAACCTTTGGTCAAGGTTGACCTGGTTGACCCGACTTGAGTTGACCTGATTCGGGAAAAGTCCAAGTATGGTGACTTGGCACGGAAAGGTCCAAGCAGGGAGCTTGGCACGGGAAAAGTCCAAGTATGGAGACGTGGCACAGAAAAGTCCAAGCAGGGAGCTTGGCACGGGAAAAGTCCAAGTATGGAAGCTTGGCATGGGAGGTCGGAGAGGGCTCGGTAGCTCGTTCTCCGGACTAGGTCAGAGAGGGCTCGGTAGCTCGTTCTCTGGACTGGATGGAGTCGGAGAGGGCTCGGTAGCTCGATCTCCAGACTAGGTCGGAGAGGGCTCGGTAGCTCGTTCTCTGGACCGGACGAAGTTGGAGAGGGCTCGGTAGCTCGTTCTCTGGACTAGGTCAGAGAGAGCTCGGTAGCTCGTTCTCCGGACTAGGTCAGAGAGGGCTCGGTAGCTCGTTCTCTGGACTGGACGTGAAAGTCAGAGAGGGCTCGGTAGTTCGTTCTCCGGGCTAGGTCAGAGAGGGCTCGATAGCTCGTTCTCTAGATCAGGAAGGCTTTAGGGTTTAAGGCTAGGAAATTAGATCAGTCTACTAACCGATCCAGTGATACTATAGCTGTAACGCCCGAAAATTCTCAAACCTATTTTAGAAATATTCTATGAATTTTCTGGAATTATTAGATATTTTTTCGGAATTTTCCGAGTAGCGGAAGTAGCAAAAATTATTAGAAAAGTAAAATGGCTTAAGCGGTAATCGAACTTTAGTTAGCCTTAGTAACCGGTGAACCCAGTAGGGCCGTGCTGAAAGGAAAGGGAATCAATTATATTTATAATTGGTTTGGCCGAATTAATTACTTAGTATAAATAGGAAATTTAAGTTGGGGTTTGGTTTATTTTTAGAACTTGGTTCGGCAACCCCTCTCCAAAACCCTCACGCCGACGCCAACCCCTCTCCCCTCTCCTTCTCTCGGCGCCACAACAAGGGAAGAACTAGGGTTCCATCCCCAGGGTCCCAAGGTCACTTTCCGACGACGATTTTAGCACAAGGACGTTCCCTTCCGCGAGTAGAGCACGTGGACGCGAGCGAATCGTCGAGAAGTCGTCTCCACCGAAATTTCTAGCGATTAGATTTGTAAGAAATCTAGCACACAAGGTAAGAAACCCCTCACCTGCAGTATAAGTAGCTCTCGCGTGTTTTCTTTTATGCATTAGATTAGTTTTATTGAATTTTGTCAGCATATAGTGTGTATTTTAACTCTTCTCACAGATTTATGGGTTAGTGAGCATCTCTAGATGGGCCAAGCACGTGTATCGTCTGTAGATAGGGGTTTAGACACTGCTGGGTGCCTAGAGGTGGTCTCCCTGATCGAGAGGAGAGTTAGAGAGCGCCAAATGCTCGACAAAATGCCTAGCACAGCCTTATGATACAGTGGGCATTTAGTTAAATGCCATAGAACATGTTAATTAGCATGATCAGTTTTTATTTCAGCTTTTACGAGACTAGATGTCCAAATGGGTGGGCTCCCACAGTCGCCTCTAGGTTCAGACAACCTAGTTTTAGGTTCAGATAACCTAGATTCAGCAAAATAGTATTAGCTATTTCAGTATTTTACTTTTCAGTGGCACTGTACTGGATTAGATATCCATTGGGTTGGGCTCCCATAGTCGTCCCTAGGTTTAGCTAACCTAGTAAACCCTACTAGATTCGGAACTTGCAATCCCGGGTCTAGTTAGGGATGCGCGCACAGCAAGTACAGTTGCCAGGGCCCATCAGCAGCATGTTTAGTATTTTCACTTACTATATGTATATGGTTTTCAACCTTTCACAAATTAGTTCGTGAATTCAGTACAGTCCTAGCAGTAGCTCAGTATTAGCTTAGCTCAGTTTTTAGTATCAGCTTAGTTCTTCATTGATACCATGTGATTGATATCATGTTCAGCTTTAGATATGCCATGATTGTATGCTTATATGCCATGCCATGTTTAGTTTATTCAGTATACTTAGCATATCCTTTCAAACAGCATGATTTAAAATCATATTTGCATCGTATGCATGTTTTAGTGAGGTAGATGGTTTCTTACTAAGCTTTTTAGCTTACAGATACTATTTTCCTTATACTGCAGATACAGGTAAAAGGAAAATGGACTAGCAGTGGAGGCTGGAGGTCAATGCAGATCAAGATGTGTGTGGAAGGAACTGGAATAAAGATCCTAGGGATCTAGTTTTATTTTACTATGCATTAGAACGTGTTCAGTATGCATTAGTACTTATAGCAAGCGTTATCTTATGTTTCTGTTAGTTAGCAAGAGAACAGTTTAAAACCTTGTTAGTTTTGGTTCCCATATGTTTACATGCCATGAATTAGTATTCTATGCCTTAATCATGTTTAGTATGTTAGCCATTACCTAGTAGAATGTTTCTCTTAGCTTTTATAGTGTTGTGTAATGGCTTTGGCACCCATCAGTGCTGATATCAGGGGCCTGATACGAAATCAGAAACCCCTGATCGGTCAGTAGACCGATCAGGGAGTCTCTGATCGGTCTGGTTTCTGCGAACAGAAGCTTTCTGTTCGTTCCCTGATCGATCCGTGGATCGATCAGGAGCTGGGTCGCGAAAAAAAAATGGCTCACTGATCGGTCAGCAGACCGATCAGTAAGCCACTGATCGGTCTCATTGACCGATCAGGGACCATCTGGATCGGTCGACAGACCGATCCAGCAGCGTACAGGATTGCAGTGTTTAGGGATCGGTCGGTTGAACGATCCGGAGTTTCCTACCGTGCCAGTATCAGTAGATCGGTCTGTGGATCGATCCGAAGTTTATTATCAGTTGTAAACACCTCCCTAGCATGTGTACAACTCCTAGGTACACTCGAACACTAAGTTAAACTTTACAGTAGATCAGTAAAATTTTAAATTAGCCAGTTTTCATTCCGCATTAGTAGTTTAGCACAGCTTAGCTGTAGCGATCGGCCTCGCAGCCTAGTCAGTAGGGTCGTTACAGAGTGGTATCAGAGCAGTGTTCCATACTTCCTACACACACATCAGCATTGAACCTACAACTTCCAAGTAAGAATACCTCTACTTTATTTATGCTTTCTGTTTCCTTGTTATGGATCATGTTTATAGATAAACTGCTGCATGATAGTATGTGATAGTATATAACATGATAACGATAGTTATACAATTATGATTGTAATAGTTATTCATATTCTGTCGTCTATGTCTTAGCAATGGCACGAGGACGCCCAGCTAGAAGGGCACTAGCTACTGAGCCCCAGCAAGAGGCAGGCAGTTCAGTGCCTCCCCCAGACCTTACAGCATTAGTGGCTCAATTTAGAGTACCCCCACAGTCACCCCGGAACCGAATCTGACGACTCGAAGTCTTAGAGGTTCCACCAACCCAGCCTACAGCGCCAGCGCCAGCACCGGTACCAGCACCAAGAGTCCCAGTCCGGTGGCAGAGAGTCAAGCCAGAGAACTTCTCGGGCACTAGTGAACCATGGGGTGCACAAGCCTGGTTCAAAACACTGGAAACGATGGAGCTCGGTGGCCAGAACACAAGAAGGTGAAGTGTGCCTCCTTACTGACGGGAGGCAGCATATGGTGGGAAAGAATCGAGCAGCGCCCGGTGAACCGGATGTTATGGGGACTTGAGAAAGAGTTCTTGAGGAGTTCTTTCACATCGGGTTACAAACCGCCACTACGACGAGTTCACTGAGTTTCGTCGTAACCTTTCAGTTGAGGAAGCCGTGAAGAAATTCAACAGGTTGGCTCGTCTATGCCCGGAGCTAGTCAGCACAGAGAAGGAACGAATCCGGTTGATGCTCAAGATGCTGAGGCCAGAGATAGCAGTGAACGTGGCTGGTGGCATACATAGGCCACAAACCACAGAGGAGTTAGTGAGCATTGCCTTGACCACAGAGCATTACAGAGCAGCATAAAGCAGCAGTCTCCTCGAGTCCAAAGGCCAAGGAAACTCTCACACTCAAAAACAGCAAGGCCACAGCTACCAACAGCAAGCGCAAATCGGGGAGTGACCCAAAAGGAGGACCATCTGGCAAGCAGTTATCCAAAGTGTGCTACTTGTGGGAAATTCCACCGAGGGGTTTGTCGCAAGACACGAGGATGCTTTGAATGTGGACAAGAAGGGCACATGGCCAAGGCGGTGCTCGAACAAGACCGGTCTTCCTCGGCCACAGCAGATTCAGTATGCAGGCCAGCCGTTATATCGGATGTAGGCCGCTCTAGAAGGTCCACTTATCAGCAAGGCAATTAGAAGCCCTCCAGTGATGGCGAATGCGAGGATCTACTCACTCACGGAGAGGACGTAGACAATGCCTCGACAGTTGTCACGTCGATTAGCATTTTATATAGTACTCTATTTGATCTTGGGGTAACCCATTCATATATAGCCAGGATGTTCTCCGAAAAATTAGAAATACCCTTAGAGGTACTCGGTGGTCGGTTTTGGACGGCACTACCTTCAGGAGAGATCATGGCATCCACGCACTGGAAGCAGTGCCGGTCATTATAGTAGACAGAGAGCTCTTTTGTGATCCGATGGTGCTAGAGATGACCGACTATGACGTTATCTTTGGAATGGACTTTCGATCAGATATGGTGCTACCATAGAGTGCCGTAAACAGCAGAAGCACAGTTTGAATACATCGGGGAACCAAGAAGAAAGGCCAAGAAGTTTCTCTCAGCTACAGAAGCTACTGGATTCAGGATGTACATGATTCCTAGCACACGTAGTCAGCGCCACCAGGACAAGAACCAATAGCTAGCAGAGGTTCGAGTCGTATGTGACTACCAAGAGTCTTCCCTGAAGAGTTACGGGCTTAGCACCGCAGGGAGATTGAATATGAGATAGAGCTCATTCCGGTACAAACCCTATCTCAGCGCCATATCGCATGGCTCCAAAGCGAAGGAACTTGGGAGTAACTCTGAGGCTTGACAAGGGTTTCATCTTGAGTCATTCACCATGGGGGCCGGTATTGTTCGTGAAGAAGAAGGATGGAAGCATCGTGCATGAACTACGGATCAGAACCAAGTCACGATCAAACGGTATCCCTTTCCCGAATCGATGACTCATTCGACCGGTGAAGAAGCGGTGTTCTCTAAGATAGATCTCGGATCGGTTATCATCGGGTAAAGTTTAAAGATATACCCAAGACAGCATTCAGAACCAGATACGGACACTACGAGTTCGTAGTCATGCCCTTTGGCGTGACCAATGCTCCAACTACATTCATGGATCTCATGAACAGTATTCGGGAGTATTTAGATAAGTTTGTTATTGTGTTCATCGATGACATTCTTATCTACTCGGGAACTCGGGAAGACACTGGACACCTGAACTTAGTATTGCGAGACCCTTGACTGACTATCGCCAAGTTCACGAAATGCGAATTTTGGCTAGATCGGTGTCCTTCTCAGGTCACATCATCTCAAAGGATGGTATTATGGTAGATCAGCAAGATAGAAGCGATAAGTAAGCTGGAAGAGACCTAAACCGGTAATCGGGAGCTTTAGGATTAGCGAGGATATTCTGAAAGTTTGTAGAGGACTTCTCCGGATAGCCTCCCCAGCGGCTCTTACGGAAAAGCAGAAATTTCGGTGGAGGATGAGACTTGATGAGCTAAAAGGAGATTGACCGGTGCTCTATTTTGGCTCTACCGGACAACACCAGACTTTGACATCTATAGTGATGCCTCTAAGTTGGGACTAGGAGCGATCTTGATGCAAAACGGCAAGGTGATCGCCTATGCCTCGGACAACTCAAGGATTATGAGAAGAATTACCCTACTCATGACCTTGAGCTTGCAGCAATAGTGTTCGCTCTCAAAATTTAGAGACATTACTTATATGGAGCTCGGTGCAGAGTGTATACAGATCATGAAGTATTTCTTCACTCGGAAGGATCTGAACATGCGACAGCCAGATGGCTTGAGCTGGTCAAAGACTACGATATAGACATCCTCTACCATCCGGGAAAGCCAATAAGGTAGCCGACGCACTTAGCAGAAAATCCAGCGCTACCTTATTATCTCTTACAGCCATATCACCGCCCCTACAGAAGGAGATCGTAGATTTCGATCTCGAACTCATCGTTGGACAACTCTCTACTATGACCTTAGAGTCTACCTTGCTTGGTGATATTCAGTCAGCTCAGGAGCAGGACCCTGAAATTTAGAAAATCAAGCAAGGGCTAGCGAATCAGAAAGTAGAAGAGTGTCCGATAGCGGGATGTTGTATTTTGGTGACAGACTATGTGTTCCAAATCGGAGGAGCTACGAGAGATTTTAGATGAGGCTCACAAGACTCCTATGCGATGCATCCAAGTTCCACCAAAATGTATCAAGACACGAAGAACCATTTTGGTGGCCCGGGATGAAGCGAGACATCGCCAGATATGTTAACATCTACCTCAAAGCAGAACATCAGCGACCGGAGGAGTTCTGCGGCCTATTCAGATTCGAGAATGGAAGTGGGAGGATATCTCTATGGATTTCATAGTGGGGACCGAGAACCACGAATGGTTTTGACACCATCCGGGTAATAGTCGACAAGTTGACTAAATCAGCCCACTTCTTAGCTATCAAGATATCCTACTCCATGGAGAAGCTAGCTCGGTTGTATCTCCGAGATCGTCAGACTACATGGAGTCCCACAAACCATCATTTCAGACAGAGACATCACACTTCAGGGGTGTGTACAGTCAGCGTTGGGCACTAAGTTAAAGTTCACAACATTCCATCCTCAAACGGATGGTTAGCGGGCGAGTAAATCGGTACTCGAAGATATGCTCGGCGTGTGCCCTAGACTTGAGGAAGTTGGTGCAAATATCTGAGCTTAGCAGAATTTGCATACAACAACAACTATCGTGCCACTATCGGCATGGCACCTTACGAGGCTCTCTATGGGCGGAGGTGTAGATCTCAATCTGCTGGTATGAGAGTGGTGAGCAGAAAGAACTAGAACTTGAGACGGATCTAGTAGCAGATACCACGGCTATCTGACGGATCCGCGGAGGATAGAGACAATTGAGCCTTGAAAAGCTATCTTGATACAGCGAGACCCTTAGAGTTTTCGATCGAGGATACGGTGTTCCTCGAGTAGCTCCCATGAAGGGGTGATGCGTTTTGGGAAGAAGGGCAAACTTAGTCCCGGATATGTGGGACCATACCTTATCGTGAAGAGTGGGCAAGGTAGCATTTGAGCTAGAGCTACCCAGGAAATGCTAGTCCACAACGTATTTCATGTCTCTATCTTGAAGAAGCATACCCGGATGCCACCGGTGATTGAGCCCGGTCAGTGCAGATCCATGAAGACCTCAGCTATGATAGTCGGCCTATTCAGATAATAGACCGAGCAGTTAAGAAATTACAGAACACGGAAGTACCATTAGTCAAAGTCATTTGGCACAGTCACACAGCAGAAGAGGCAACTTGGGAGACAGAAGCCAGCATGAGACAGAAATACCCAGAATTATTCTAAGTTCGAGGATGAACTTTTTATAAGGTATGGGGGATTGTAACGCCCGAAAATTCTCAAACCTATTTTAGAAATATTCTATGATTTTTCTGGAATTATTAGATATTTTTCCGGAATTTTCCGAGTAGCGGAAGTAGCAAAAATTATTAGAAAAGTAAAATGGCTTAAGCGAGAATCGAACCCGGGGCCTCTCGGGTCCGCTAAACCTTTAGTTAGCCTTAGTAACCGGTGAACCCAATAGGGCCGTGCTGAAAGGAAAGGGAATCAATTATATTTATAATTGGTTTGGTCGAATTAATTACTTAGTATAAATAGGAAATTTAAGTTGGGGTTTGGTTTATTTTTAGAACTTGGTTCGGAAACCCCTCTCCAAAACCCTCACGCCGACGCCAACCCCTCTCCTTCTCTCGGTGCCACAACAAGGGAAGAACTAGGGTTCCATCCCCAGGGTCCCAAGGTCACTTTCCGGCGATGATTTCAGCACAAGGATGTTCCCCTCCGCGAGTAGAGCACGTGGACGCGAGCGAATCGTCGAGAAGTCGTCTCCACCGGAATTTCTAGCGATTAGATTTGTAAGAAATCTAGCACACAAGGTAAGAAACCCCTCACCTGCAGTATAAGTAGCTCTCGCGTGTTTTCTTTTATTCATTAGATTAGTTTTATTGAATTTTGTCAGCATATAGTGTGTATTTTAACTCTTCTCACAGATGTAGGGGTTAGTGAGCATCTCTAGATGGGCCGAGCACGTGTATCCTCTGTAGATAGGAGTTTAGACGCTGCTGGGTGCCTAGAGGTAGTCTCCCTGATCGAGAGGAGAGTTAGAGAGCGCCAAATGCTCGACAAAATGCCTAGCACAACCTTATGATACAGTGGGCATTTAGTTAAATGCCATAGAACATGTTAATTAGCATGATCAATTTTTATTTCAGCTTTTACGAGACTAGATGTCCAAATGGGTGGGCTCCCACAGTCGCCTCTAGGTTCAGACAACCTAGTTCTAGGTTCAGATAACCTAGATTCAGCAAAATAGTATTAGCTATTTCAGTATTTTACTTTTCAATGGCACTGTACTGGATTAGATATCCATTGGGTTGGGCTCCCATAGTCGTCCCTAGGTTTAGCTAACCTAGTAAACCCTACTAGATTCGGAACTTGCAATCCCGGGTCTAGTTAGGGATGCGCGCATAGCAAGTACAGTTGACAGGGCCCATCAGCAGCATGTTTAGTATTTTCACTTACTATATGTATATGGTTTTCAACCTTTCACAAATTAGTTCGTGAATTCAGTACAGTCCTAGCAGTAGCTCAGTATTAGCTTAGCTCAGTTTTTAGTATCAGCTTAGTTCTTCATTGATACCATGTGATTGATATCATGTTCAGCTTTAGATATGCCATGATTGTATGCTTATATGCCATGCCATGTTTAGTTTATTCAGTATACTTAGCATATCCTTTCAAACAGCATGATTTAAAATCATATTTGCATCGTATGCATGTTTTAGTGAGGTAGATGGTTTCTTACTAAGCTTTTTAGCTTACAGATACTATTTTCCTTATACTGCAGATACAGGTAAAAGGAAAATGGACTAGCAGTGGAGGCTGGAGGTCAATGTAGATCAAGATGTGTGTGGAAGAAACTGGAATAAAGATCCTAGGGATCTAGTTTTATTTTACTATGCATTAGAACGTGTTCAGTATGCATTAGTACTTATAGCAAGCGTTATCTTATGTTTCTGTTAGTTAGCAAGAGAACAGTTTAAAACCTTGTTAGTTTTGGTTTCCATATGTTTACATGCCATGAATTAGTATTCTATGCCTTAATCATGTTTAGTATGTTAGCCATTACCTAGTAGAATGTTTCTCTTAGCTTTTATAGTGTTGTATAATGACTTTGGCACGCATCAGTGCTGATATCAGGGGCCTGATACGAAATCAGAAACCCTTGATCGGTCAGCAGACCGATCAGGGAGTCTCTGATCGGTCGGTAGACCGATCAGGGACCTGGTTTCTGTGAACAGAAGCTTTCTGTTCGTTCTCTGATCGATCCGTGGATCGATCAGGAGCTGGGTCGCGAAAAAAATGGCTCACTGATCGGTCAGCAGACCGATCAGTAAGACACTGATCGGTCCCATTGACCGATCAGGGACCGGCTGGATCGGTCGGTAGACCGATCCAGCAGCGTACATGATTGCAGTGTAGTTTATGGCTCGGTCGGTTGAACGATCCGGAGTTTCCTACCGTGCCAGTATTAGTAGATCGGTCTGTGGACCGATCCGAAGTTTATTATCAGTTGTAAACATCTCACCTAGCATGTGTACAACTCCTAGGTACACCCAGAATACTAAGTTAAACTTTACAGCATTTAGATCAGTAAAATTTCAAATTAGCCAGTTTTCATTCTGCATTAGTAGTTTAGCACAGCTTAACTGTAGCGATCGGCCTCGCAGCCTAGTCAGTAGGAGGCGGGTCATTACAATGGCTATCTGGATCGGTCTGCTGACCGATCCAGTGATGCAATGATTCTCACTGTGGGTCATCTGATCGTTCTGGTGACCGATCAGTAAGCAAACAGATTGGGAGAAGGAATAGGAAGGATCGGTCTCTGGACCGATCCACCTATGGCCTGATCGGTCCACAGACCGATCAGGGCTCTGCAACCAACTCTCTGTGAGAGTTGGGATCGATCTGGGGACCGATCAGCCTAGGGCCTGATCGGTCCCCTGACCGATCAGATTCGTCCTGGATCGATCAGGGTGGAGCCTGATTGGTCCAGGTCTAGCCGTTGAGTCACAACAGCTAGATTTCTGTGTCTGTGTCTTCTTCTTCGCAGGTTCATATAATTCAAGAGGTGGAGGGCCTCTATAGAAAAGTGGACTTCTTCTTGCTCCTGCGATCTGAGCTTTGTTGAGCTCTCCACTGCTGAAGCTTCGTGTGAGCTTCCCTCGGCTGGACTCCAACTGATCAGTTGCTGCTGTTGTTAGCATCCGTGAAGTGGTTGCTTCATCACCAGTCGACGAGAAGGCAAGCAAACTAGTGTTTTTACATTCATATTGTTCTTGGCTTCTTGCTTTATCTTTGTACTCCGATCTTGCTGTTGCAAGAGAGATTGTGGTGAGGTTTCTCCACCCAGAAGGAGTTTTTGTTAGCCGATTTTACGGGGTCTCATCCACCGACGGATTGATAGGATTCGTCCACCTTACGGACACGCCGAGGAGTAGGAGTATCATCTCCGAACCTCGTTATATCATCGCGTTTGAGGTTTGATATTCTCCTGTTTCGTTTCTATCTTTTATTTCCGCTGCGTTAACTAAAATTGTAGGAAGAAACGTGAATTTGGGGTCGGCTATTCACACCCCTCCCTCTCTAGCCGCGTCCGAAGGTCCTAATAAGTGGTATCAGAGCAAGGTCACTCTTCGTCGGATTAACACCCGGGGGAGCACGAGCTAGAGAATGGATCAACTTGGAGAAGATGCCACGATTCCACCCTTCTACGATCGCGACGACTTCACGTATTGGAAGGTAAGAATGAATTATTTTCTTATGACTAACCTAGTAAATTGGAATTGTGTACAAGAAGGTTTTATTCCTCCGGTGGATAAAGATGGAGAACCTCTCGAGAAGAAGAAGTGGACGAAGGAACAAATCCACCAATCCATAATCAACGACGAGGTAACGAAAATCTTTGAATTTTTATTACCTAATGATATCTTGTGTAAGATAGGTGGATACAACAATGCCAAGGAGTTGTGGAACAACATGGCTAAGTTTCATGAGGAGAGCTCCAATTCAGGTCATGAAGAGGAGTCAAGTGAGCCAAGTAGCTCACATCATGGAGGTATGGAATTAGAAGTTGAGGGCTACTCAACATCTAAGGAAGAAGAGGAGGAGAGTTCTTTTTCAAGACTGGAGCAAGAAGAAGAAGCCTCTACCTCCGGAAGGGATGAAGGAGAGAGCTTATATCCATCCTCAACCCTAGGTAACTCAAGCAACTTAATTTCAAGTAAATTACATATAATGTGCTTTGAGTGTAGGGAATATGGACATTACAAAAGTAAATGTCCAAAGAGGATTAGGAAGACTCCACCGACACCAAAAGTCAAGGAAGCCGGAGTCCCGATACCTAAGGGCAAGGAGCACGTGGTGTGCTTCCAATGCAAGCAAAGGGGACATTATAGGAGTCAATGTCCAAGGGGGAGGCAACCTCACAAGGATAAGAGACCAAGCACATCTATGGGGGGAGCTAAGGCAAACCCTAAGGTATCCTTTAAGGCACATTCTTGCAATTCTAATAAGACACATGCTAGTAGTTTTATTGCAATTGTCAATAATGATAAGCATGATAACCATAGAAACCGATACATGTGCTTAGTTGCCAAACATGTTAGCCTAGATAAGATCAATGCTAGAAATGCCAACCCTAGAGTTAACTCATCTAAGGTTAAGGAAAACCTAGATAGGAATCCCAAAACAACTAGACATATGCCTAGGAATACCTCAAAGAAAAATGGAAAATTAAAGCTTGAGGTATTAAAGAAGGAAAATCAAGTCTTGAGGTCAAGACTTGATACTTTAGAAAAGGCTCTTAAGAATTTGGAGAAGTCAACTCTAGGGTCTAAGGGTCAAAAATCAAAGCCCAAGGACATGAGAGGTTCGGGTCACAAACCTAAGTCTCAAGTGGTCAAGCCCGCTTATCATAATGTTCCATTCGATTATGGAACAAGACCTAGGGCTAAGAAGACCATCACCAAGGTCACAAGGGGAGTCACCCCCAGAGTTGATCTTGATGAGTCCCAAATGACCAAGGCTTTAAAGCCTAGGAGGGTCATTAGGAGGGTTGCTAGGGAAGTCATCCCTAGTGAATATTTAGTGAACCCAATGAGCTCAAATAGGTATTGGGTTCCTAGGAGCGTGATGCCTTCACGCTAGATGGTTTAGGGTGTGTCAACTTTAATTGGATAGGTAGTTAACCTAGTCATGGCAAAAGGTGGCATTTTAGGAATTTTCAAGGTGTGTTCAAGCCTTGAAAATGAAATTAAAAATTATTCCTAAGGTGATTAGGATGTGCCAACTACATTTGAGGAGTTTTCTAGGATCAATCTAATTGGCACATAGTGATCTAAAAATCTTTAGTATATGATTTTAGGTCTATTACACTTAGGAATATAGAATTTATGGTAAAATGATCAAAATTATCAAAAATGGCAACTAAGGCTAGAATTAGGTATTTTCTATACCTTTATATGTTATTTGCCATACATTGTTTGTCATATGCCATGTCATGACATCATATTTATTTTATTATCATTTGAAATGTCATGATAATGCTTAGGTTAGTTATATGTCATGCCTTATTTAAGTCTCATACTTGATGATATGACATCATGACATTGGCACATGTTTCCACTTATGATATTATTTTATGTCATGTCATCATCTCTTGCATTTATGATCAATTAATTTGATTTAAGGATAGAAACACAATTTGATATGGAGATCAAATTGCTGTTTAGAAAATGCATGAGAACTTAGCTTCAGATGACCTAAACCCATATCTCACATCAAAATTGACTTGGATGTGTTTGATACACCTTAGATGTATGTGAGATATTAGGATTATGAGTTAGGATCAAGGTGCATAGTTCTTGTACCTAGATGAGCCTAATTCGAATTTGAGGATCATAGGGAAAACTTGTGTACAAGGCATGTACATTTAGCCCTAAGATTGTGGTCCTAAATTGAATTGTTTACGATCATTTCAAAATTGATTTGAAAAACCTTGATGAAGCTTTTCTAGTGATAGCATTCATCATTGAGCAAGTTGATACAAAGATGGATTAACCTTGAGCTATTTCAAAGTCTTTCGAACTTTGTATCAAGATTAAAAAATGGGAGTTATTTTCATAGAAAACTATTTTTCCATGATAATATATGTTATGAGGAATGTATCCTCAAAATTTTACAATTTTTAAAATTTTCTATAATTTTTTAGGGGTTTCTGAATTTCGGGAGAAAAATCAGAAATTCTTATCAGAGAATTGTGGACCGATCAGAGAAGATTCTGATCGGTCCAGGGAAGTCTGGATCGGTCACTGGACCGATACAGGGTAGTGTGGATCGGTCTGGTGACCGATCCAGTGGAGTCCTGATCGGTCTGGTGACCGATCAGAGCGTGCCAAAATGCTGATTTTCGACTGTTGTCTGAAATTTCAGCTATGGAAGTTGGTGCTTTAGATTTCTAAAGGGTTGAAACTCTCCAAGACATTGTTGGTGCAATGGTCAAGGAGGAGTTGACCTTTAGGGGGAGTTTTACCTAATGGTCAAGGGGGAGTTGACTTTTAGGGGGAATTTTTGCTCGTCAAGTTTTTTTAATAAGTGATTATCACTAAGTTGATTGTTGATTTTAGTATCAAGGGGGAAATTAAGGGTTTCAATGAAAGGTATGAGACTTTCATTAGGAAGAAACTCTTGACCTTGATTCACTCCTTTTGATGTGTGTCAAAAAGGGGGAGAATGTCCAGAGAATGTTCAAGGAAGAACATTGGAGTTTGGGGAGAATGTTCAGAGAATGTTCAAGGAAGAACATTGGAGAACTATTGGAAAACCTAAGTTAGGTTATCGGGTTAACCTAACTTGATTATTGTTTTTGTCAAACATCAAAAAGGGGGAGATTGTTGGAGCAACCTTAGGTCAAGGTTGACCTGGGTGACCCGACTCGAGTTGACCTGACTCGATGTATATTTTGATGTTTGATAAGAATGGAGAAGTTATATTTTGATGTTTGACAAGAATAGGAACTTGGGGGATTGTGGGTGCAACCTTTGGTCAAGGTTGACTTGGTTGACCCGACTTGAGTTGACCTGATTCGGGAAAAGTCCAAGTATGGTGACTTGGCACGGAAAGGTCCAAGCAGGGAGCTTGGCACGGGAAAAGTCCAAGTATGGAGACGTGGCACAGAAAAGTCCAAGCAGGGAGCTTGGCACGGGAAAAGTCCAAGCAGGGAGCTGGGCACGGGGAAAAGTCCAAGTATGGAAGCTTGGCATGGGAGGTCGGAGAGGGCTCGGTAGCTCGTTCTCCGGACTAGGTCAGAGAGGGCTCAGTAGCTCGTTCTCTGGACTGGATGGAGTCGGAGAGGGCTCGGTAGCTCGGTCTCCGGACTAGGTCGGAGAGGGCTCGATAACTCGTTCTCTGGACCGGATGAAGTTGGAGAGGGCTCGGTAGCTCGTTCTCTGGATTAGGTCAGAGAGAGCTCGGTAGCTCGTTCTCTGGACCGGACGTGGAAGTCGGAGAGGGCTCGGTAGCTCGTTCTCCAGACTAGGTCAGAGAGGGCTCCGTAGCTTGTTCTCTGGACCGGACGTAAAAGTCGGAGAGGGCTCGGTAGCTCGTTCTCCGGACTAGGTCAGAGAGGGCTCGGTAGCTCGTTCTCTAGATCAGGAAGGCTTTAGGGTTTAAGGCTAGGAAATTGGATCGGTCTGCTAACCGATCCAGTGATACTATGGCTATCTGGATCGGTCTGCTGACTGATCCAGTGATGCACTGATTCTCACTGTGGGTCATCTGATCGGTCTGGTGACCGATCAGTAAGCAAACAGATTGGGAGAAGGAATAGGAAGGATCGGTCTGTGGACCGATCCACCTATGGCCTGATCGGTCCACAGACCGATCAGGGCTCTACAACCAACTCTCTGTGAGAGTTGGGATCGGTCTGGGGACTGATCAGCCTAGGGCCTACAACCAACTCTTATGTTTCTGTTAGTTAGCAAGAGAACAGTTTAAAACCTTGTTAGTTTTGGTTTCCATATGTTTACATGCCATGAATTAGTATTCTATGCCTTAATCATGTTTAGTATGTTAGCCATTACCTAGTAGAATGTTTCTCTTAGCTTTTATAGTGTTGTGTAATGACTTTGGCACGCATCAGTGCTGATATCAGGGGCCTGATACGAAATCAGAAACCCTTGATCGGTCAGCAGACCGATCAGGGAGTCTCTGATCGGTCGGTAGACCGATCAGGGACCTGGTTTCTGCGAACAGAAGCTTTCTGTTCATTCTCTGATCGATCCGTGGATCGATCAGGAGCTAGGTCGCGAAAAAATGGCTCACTGATCGGTCAGCAGACCGATCAGTAAGCCACTGATCGGTCCTATTGACCGATCAGGGACCGGCATCGGCTGGATCGGTCGGCAGACCGATCCAGCAGCGTACAGGATTGCAGTGTAGTTTATGGATCGGTCGGTTGAACGATCCGGAGTTTCCTACCGTGCCAGTATTAGTAGATCGGTCTGTGGACCGATCCGAAGTTTATTATCAGTTGTAAACACCTCCCCTAGCATGTGTACAACTCCTAGGTACACCCAGAACACTAAGTTAAACTTTACAGCATTTAGATCAGTAAAATTTCAAATTAGACAGTTTTCATTCCGCATTAGTAGTTTAGCACAGCTTAACTGTAGCGATCGGCCTCGCAGCCTAGTCAGTAGGAGGCGGGTCATTACAATGGCTATCTGGATCGGTCTGCTGACCGATCCAGTGATGCAATGATTCTCACTGTGGGTCATCTGATCGGTCTAGTGACCGATCAGTAAGCAAACAGATTGGGAGAAGGAATAGGAAGGATCGGTCTGTGGACCGATCCACCTATGCCTGATCGGTCCACAGACCGATCAGGGCTCTACAACCAACTCTCTGTGAGAGTTGGGATCGATCTGGGGACCGATCAGCCTAGGGCCTGATCGGTCCCCTGACCGATCAGATTCGTCCTGGATCGATCAGGGTGGAGCCTGATTGGTCCAAGTCTAGCCGTTGAGTCACAACAGCTAGATTTCTGTGTCTGTGTCTTCTTCTTCGCAGGTTCATATAAATCAAGAGGTGGAGGGCCTCTATAGAAAAGTGGACTTCTTCTTGCTCCTGCGATCTGAACTTTGTTGAGCTCTCCACTGCTGAAGCTTCGTGTGAGCTTCCCTCGGCTGGACTCCAACTGATCAGTTGCTGCTGTTGTTAGCATCCGTGAAGTGGTTGCTTCATCACCAGTCGACGAGAAGGCAAGCAAACTAGTGTTTTTACATTCATATTGTTCTTGGCTTCTTGCTTTATCTTTGTACTCCGATCTTGCTGTTGCAAGAGAGATTGTGGCGAGGTTTCTCCACCCAGAAGGAGTTTTTATTAGTCAATTTTCCGGGGTCTCATCCACCGACAGATTGATAGGATTCGTCCACCTTACGGACACGCCGAGGAGTAGGAGTATCATCTCCGAACCTCGTTATATCGTCGCGTTTGAGGTTTGATATTCTCCTGTTTCGTTTCTATATTTTATTTCCGCTGCGCTAACTAAAATTGTAGGAAGAAACGTGAATTTGGGGTCGGCTATTCACACCCCCCCTCTCTAGCCGCGTCCGAAGGTCCTAACACATAGAGATATATATGACCCATAATGATATGGAGAATATGGTGTTAATTGGTTAACACTTATGAAATCCAACTGTTATTGAGTGAAAATATCATATGATGATTTTTGAGATTACAAGGTAATGGTTAGTCAACTCAGCTAACATTATCTCCATCAAGTAGCTTAAGATCTTGACAATATGATCACTTAAATAAGGTCTTGAAGTTATAAATCAGATTAGAGTGTTCGACCTTTTGTCGACACTGGTTGGAGGATATTTATGTGCACAATTTTGAGAGTTGTAGTGATATCCTCTTAATGGATAGACTCATAGTCAAGAGATTAAGTGACCCATTAAACTTTGTATTGCCATTTTCCTTATCAGAGATATTTGAGTATCAGAAGTAATAAAGTTTAACATACTCTTTGAACATGTACAGATTGATCATTTATTGTGCGATACTCAACGGTTGAGTAACGACAGTAATCGTGCAACCCTCGGATCAACCATCTTTGAAATTCGTCGAGACTAATGCCAAACAAATATTCTATTTCGGCAATATAAGCCTAGCAGTTACTGTCTCATAATGTCAGAATTATTTACTAAGTTTGTATCGTTCGAGAACACCTAGATATATTTCTGGATGAACTACTTAGCTTTCCACCTAAAAGTCAAGTAGGGTTTGTGATTGAGATATTTTAGAGTACAACTTCAATACTCTATGTCAAAAAGAAGGATGAATGATTTATTTTAATTCTATCATTGCTCAAAAAGCTATCAATTTTGATTGATGTTGAGAATAATTTGTGATTAGTGGATATTGTTGATCAGATTACAGACTCATTGTCAGTGATGTTATGATTGAGTGTGACTATTGAATGAATATTATGAGTTCTTAGGAATACCATTTGGACATACCAATGCCCCAACTGTGTTCATGGATTTGATGAACCAGATGTTTCTAGGATGTTTGAATCAGTTGTCATTGTCTTCATTGACGATGTTGTGATATGTTTCCGATCTGAGGTGGATCATGAACAATATCTTCGTATAGATAAGGAGAGGCTTTGACGAGAACATCTCTATGTGAAGATCAGTAAATGCACATTCTGACTACCTTCTGTAGGATTTCTGGAACACAATGTCTCTAGCAGAGGCAAATCAATGGATTCACAAAAGATATAGGTTGTTACTAGTTGGGAGTAGCCGAAGTCTATACGGGAGACTTGTAGCTTCCTTGGTTTAGTTGGATATTACTAGAGATTGGTTGAGAGGTTTTCCAGCATTACTTTATTGTTGACTCAAATGACTAGGAAAGGAATGAAATTTACTTGGATAGAGTCTTGCGAGAAGAGTTTTTAGGAACGCAAGCGAAGGCCCATTACTACACCCGTGTTAGTTTTACCTTCTTGTGTAGACAAATTTATACTCTACATAGATGTATCATACCAGAGGTTAGGTGCAGTTTTGATGCAGCATGAACAAGTAGTAGCATATGTTGTTCGTCAACTAAAAGATCATAAGAAGAATTATCCCGTTCATAATTTGGAGTTAACTACCACCCAGGGAAAGCTAACGTGATAGTAGGTGCTTTAAGTAGGAAATCTCGAGGAGTTTTGGCTTATCACAGAGTTATGATTACAAGATTGATGCAGAGTTTCTGAGTTGAGATTGGTAGAGCAGAGATAGGTAAAGCAAGGGACTCTGGTGCCCATGGTTGCTTAGTCACCTATTGTTGAGCAGATTTAGAGGGCTCAAGATAGTGATCATTGTATTCGGTTCATATGTAGCAGGATAGTCTCAAGACAACAGACAAAATTTTTGTGGGATAAGAATGTGATTCTTTATTACCATGGAAGATTACATGTGTTCCTAAGTCACATCTTGTCTGAGAGAAGTTACTCCAGGAAGTACACTGATCTAGATCTGGTGGACCCGATGTATAGAGACTTGAAGCATTCCTATTGATAAAACAACATAAAGAAAGACATCGCAGATTTTATAGCTTGATGTCTAGCATGTCAGCAACTGTAGGCTGAACATCAAAGACTAGTAGGATTATTTTGGTAGATATAAATATCAAAATGGAAATAGGATCATGTCATGATAGACTTCATTGTGGGGCTTCCTAGGACACAGAGAGCACATGATGCGATTTGGGTAATCGTTGATCGGTTAACCAAGTTCGCTCACTATTTACCTTACCGTAGAATGAACCTATTGTATCACTTAATGGAGTTTTACCATAGAGAGGATATCAGACTTCATGGTTTATGTCTAAGTATCATATCGGATAGAGATCCACGATTTATCTCACGGTTCTGATAATGTATATAGTAGTCCATGGGTATAGAGCTTTGTTTTGGTACAACATGTCACCCATAGATAGATGGATAGTCACACTATACAGGTGTTAGAGGATCTAATGATAGTGTACATTATAGATTTTGGAGGTAGTTGATCTACCCACAGTTGGCTAGATAGCAATATGGGAGTAGTGAAAGTTGGGTGAGCTCATAACCCACAGAGTAATCACTATTTACTTGGAGGTAGATCATTTAGTAGTTCTATAAGGGAACCTTTAGTCTCTCACAGTTGGAGATCTGTTCATAATACTAGGATTGAGTAGTAGATGGGTATGCTACTTAGTTGTTACCCTTAGATGAGGATCTCTTAGTTTGAGCGATAAATTTAGGGATAAAATTTTTATTAGTGGAGAAGAATATAAGATACGGTAAATCAATTAATAAGTGTTATTGGAGACATAACCTTATAGAATTTTTTAGGATTTTTTAGAATTTTTTAAAGATTTAAACAGAGACCGCATGACATCTTTTAAGGTGATAGATCTATTGGGTTGGGAGAAAACCTGCTTGGAATATCCAATTAAGTGGGAGTTGATTAAAGAATTAACTTAGGGTGCAATTAATTAACACTAAGTCCTAAGTATATAAAGGGGAACTTAGGTTTTTAATTCCCAAATTCTTCACCCGATCCCCTTCTCCTCATCTCATCTCTGCGCTATCGTTGTCCACCATGGCATGTTGCCGAATCATCGTCCCACCACCAACATTTCTCCAAGCCATGAGCGAGACCTTTGACACCCTTCGAAAATGTCGAGCTCTATTTCCCGATTCCACCACCGTTTGCTCACTTTCCTTGCATTCTCGTTGACCCTCGATCACCGTTAGCACCATCGCCTCACCACCTCCTCTGCTGGCTGTTACTCCATCAGATGAGAGTCGTCGCTAACCATTGAGTCTCAATGTCAACATCTGCGAGTCCCAATCTACCGCCATCTTTCAATCACGATCGCCACTGTCCCATGCCCTACGCTGTGGTCACTACTCTCTCCCATGCCTTAGCTCCATCATTGAGCCTTTTCTGCCTGGCTCCCTATCGCCGACATCACTTGGAACCAATTTTATTTATGCCAGAATGCTTTCCTCCTTCTCCTTTGATTAGCGCCGCTGCACACCCCACCTCTCATATCGTTGGTTAGCTCCTCTCAAACCACCAGCTGTTGTTGGGTAGAGCACGAAAGAGTGCTTCCTTTCTATGCTTTACTGGTGAGTGAGTATGATTGTAATAGTAAAGAAGTGATTTAATGGTTCATATCCATTTTGGTAAATCATAGCGAAGAGGATCTGTAGCTGTGAATCATCGTCAAAGACTTGAAAAGTTGCTGGAGGGCCGATCTATCGCTGTCTCACGTCGACTAGCCTTGGATAGCTGCTGCTATTGCCACAGTGTTGTTGTCAATGCCATGACCTGATTGTGACGAGGAAGAGGGTAAGGACTTGTGAATGGGATTGTGATTTAATTTGGTTGTGTTTGATTAAGAGGATGATGTTGGGTTAAACTTAATTCGTGTGATAGATGAATCAAGGGTTAACCAATGATCACTACAATTAGGGTTTCCTAACTGAATTTGGATTTAGGATTTAGCTAGTTATTGCATATATGATTAGCTAAATTGTATGTTATATAATTTGTTGGAATCTGATTTTCGGACGAGCGTCTCAACATGGGATTGTTTAGCACAATCGATAGATAAAGATGAGTACTTCTTATCTTGCTTCTTTAGTACTTTAATCTTAGTGCATGAGCTAGATATTCAGATAGTGTTGTATTTACCTTGACTCTACTCATATTCTTGAGCTTGATACTTGCCTACTTGATCTTTGAGATTATCAGATCCATATCTATACAGTCTCTCATTGCCATTCATGATATTTAGAAGATACTAGATACCATGTTTACTTGTTTTGTTTGATGTTTATTCATGTACCTTATTGAACATGCTGGTTTTATTGTAGCTTAGCTGATTTTTATTTGTATATGTGATGATTGTTGCATCTTGCTCATCATATCATTGTATGCATGTCAATGATAAATTCTCCCTTGTGGTCGAGAGAGTCATTGACCAGAGCCACATATTCAGCCACTCATGGGTAGTGGTAGCTAGAGTATATGCCACTTATCCTGTCGTGCCTCCACTCGGCGCTTATAGATAGTGGTAGTTAGAGTTACAAGTAACAAGGACTCCATTGCTATATAGCTAGTCATCTACTATACAAACTGTCCACTCGGTCACTCGAGAGTAGTGCAGCTGGAGTGTTGTAAAATTATCATTGCCCCAGCCTCTCTACCATATAGGGGTCGTGGTGTAGAGGGGTGTGTGGGAGTAACCATCCTTGCATATGCTTATGTTATTAAGCTTGCTTATGCTGTTGTTTTTATTGTATCCATTTGACTGATATATACTTACATATGTTGAGTTATATACCTGTTGCATGTGCTTCGATACTAGCTTACTTATTGGTAGTATGTATATACCTCACATGTTACCCTTATAGTTATGAGTAGTACTATTGTAGATCCTCACTACCCTTGCCTTTCTATTACTATCTTAGTATATGAGTTCAAGTATGGACATTGATTATGATATCACTGTAGTTTATGTTACTTTTCCCTATGAGACCATATACTTTTGAATTTCTAGTTATATTATATTCATGCGCTATTTGTCTTAGATACGTTGAGTCATTTGTACTCATCACCTCTTGAGTTGATTTTTCTTTTGCCAGGGAACAGGTAGATGGTACAAGGGCATTTGGAGGATCCTGACTGCCGGTCCCATGTCACATCTGAGGATGATTTTTTGGATTTGTTTCCTATTTTATTTGTTTTTTGAATTTGTGAACTTGGTATTGTAATAACTCGACGTGGACTTGGAGTTTAGTCTTGTGGTTTCTTGTATTTGGTTTGATGTTGTTGTGTGAAGCCGGATTGGCTCGTAGTTAGTTATTTTGTGGTTTTATGTTTGTTATTTTGTGACTTTCGCTGTGTTTTGTTTCAGCCGTGTGGGCTATTTATCAACTATGTGGTTGTGTTTACTTTCAGCAATGTGGGTTGCTTATAAACTGCATGGTTGTGTTTACATATAACTGTGTGAGCTATTGATAGCTTGTGAGTAGCCTTGTAGCATTGTATACATGTTATAAGGGAGGTGCTGCTCGATTTTTGTTGGACAACCTTACCTTTGGAGCGTGACATTTATAATTAATTAATATTTTAGTATAAGTTTTAGTTATATTTGTAAGTTAAATTTTAAGTTTAAGTTTAAATTCTAAGTTAAAGTTAATTTAATTTAATTTAAACTTATTTTAATTGAATTTATTTTAACTTAAACTTATTTTAGTTTAATTTATTTTAATTTAATTTAATTTATTTTGGTTTAATTGAATTGAATTGATTTTAATTTAATTTAATTTAATCTAATTTTTATTTTTTAAAATTTAATTTACAAATTAAATTAATTTAATTTATTTGATTTGATTTGATTTTAATTTGATTTAATTTAATTTAGTTTATGTTGATTTGTTTTAATTTAATTTATTTTAATATAATATAATATAATATATTTTGATTTAATTTAATGTATTTTAATTTTAATTTTAATTTAATCCTTATTCATCTCATTTGATATATATTTTCAATTAGGGAATTCTATAATTTTATGAGATGAGTTAAGTTTGAATTTTATAGTTTGGTTTAAATTATGTTAAATTCAAGTTTAGCTTTAGGTTCAACAAATAAGCATTATTTGGATAAATGTCTAAGGTGTGGTGAGTCATTTGGACATTATTAGAGTAACCATGTCTTTACAATTTTTTAAATAGTCCTATCCATTGAACTTAGTAGAAAACTTTGGTCTAACAAGCTACGATTAGTAAGGGGTAGTTTCAGCTAGTTTAACTAAGCCAAATGCACCAGGTCCAAGTCATATCTTCCTATACATGCATAGACCGAGCTTCCCTAACTTACTGTTATCCAAAACTTCTCTAGTACTGTTTGCAAAGCTAAACTTTTGTCCTTAATTAGATTGGTCCTAATTACCCAGCTGGGTAAACTATTATTTTGGAGGTGCCAACTAATTTGATATCTCCTCTTGAATTATTGAACTTGGATTATGTTTAATTAAGATTAATTAAATTTTAGTCAAGGTTTAATTAATTGTAATTTAAGCTCAATTTAAGTTTTGAATTTTGAATTAAATATATTGGTTAAATTACCCTTGAGATTTATTTTTTTTAATTTTAAATTTATTAAATTGTTTGAATTATCTTTGTTTAAAAGATTATATTTAATATTTAGGTTTTTTATTAATTTTTAATTTTGAATTAGTTTAATTATTTAAATTATCCTTCTATAAATATTTATCTTTAATGTTTAACTTTTTATTAATTGTTAATTTTAAATTTGTTAGACTTGATTTTAATTTTATTAAAGTGTTTGATTTTATTCCCATATTTTATTTCTTATTTTATATTGTTAGTTAAACTTATTAGATTAATTTTATCTATAAATTTATCCTTAAGATTTTTATTTATTAAATTATTTTTGTTTTGGATAGAAATTGCTAGATTGATATTATCTAAATTATCAAATATTCTATTAAGAAATTTATTAATTTTATCTAGATTTATATTGAGTTTGTCAATTTTATAATTTAAAATTTTTAGATCTATTTAAGTTTGAATTATTATTTAATTTTTAGATATATTTAAATTCAAATTTGCTGAATTAATTACAACTAAAGTTTTATTAATTATTTTATTTAATTTTAAATTTTTTGCTATTTTTAAAGATTTTTTGAATTAATTAAATCTATTTTGTTTAATATATTTATAGGAGTATTTTTATGAATATCTAAATCATCATGCAGGTTTATAGAAGAATTTTCTAAACTATCATGTACATTATTTAAATTGCTATTGATAGAGGTATTTTGATGAATATTACAAACCTTAAGCGCGACCCCAAATTTTGTAGGCTTCTCTGTTGGATTGAACTCAAGTCTAGATTCATTTTATCTTGTTCCTCCAGCTTCAATGACTCCTCATGAATCTTGGTCAGGTGGATCTAAAACTCATAGGCATCTTTGACCTTTCCTATCTTGTATGTAACTTTGTTAGGTAATAAATCTAAAATTAATTTTATTACGTTTATGCTTAAGAGTTTTGAGAATATCGCTTCAGCGCCATGCCACCATAAAAGTCGTTCATCAGGACAAAGCTTTCCATTTGCATCCTCCATAACTTGAATTCGTCCTTCTTGTATATCTCATATAGAGGTGGTTGGTTGACATTCCGTCCAAGCATCTCTTTGTGCTCCATTTCACTTACACAACACAATTTCACAGAGAAATTTCAAGACTAGGTCTTGGGGTAAGTAGTGTGGGAGGATGATAAGTATGAAAAGAAACTCGATTGGTGTTACATCAATTTAGAGTATTTTACAACCCGAAAAACTTGTCCAAAAGAAGTGGCTGCACCAATTTAAACTATATAAAAAATCTTAGAATCAAACAAGATTTAAAAAAGAAAGAACACAAAAGAACCCTCTGGCTTGATTGGTGGTTGCACCAATTCAGAGAAGAACTTTTCTCTGATACAACTTATTAGATTGTAAAAATACTAGGGGGGGGGGGGTGAATAATGTTCGTCACTATTTTGGAAATCACGAGAAGACACAGTGGAAATAATTAAAGTAAAAGAAAAGCGAATGCTAGCACAGGTGGTTTTACTTGGTTTGGAGCCTTTGACGACTCCTACTCTAAGATCCACAATCGCTGAGTGCTTTTATTGGGCAATCACTATAATCACAAAGCAATTACAAAATTTATGTACAATTGTTGGAATTAAATTACACTGACAATACAACTTAGAAAACTTGAGCGTAGGTTATTGGTGCAGCTTTTAGGTATTCTAGAGGCCTTTTCGGAGTAGCGTGTGAGTATAAAAGTCATAGCAATTATTATTTTGAAGTTACTGGTCGAAGCCTCCTTTTATAGCCCCATCCAGGCACTTGGATCCCCTCCCGGGTGCCTGGACTATGCTGACGTGGTGAGCTCCCATTGAAACTTCATTCCCAAAGTTTATCCACCTCTAGGCGCCCATACCCCCTTTGACCGCTTGGACTGTTGATGTGGGCTAGTCAATTCTCGCACTTCAACTTAGCTTCGTGATGAACTTTTCCGGTACAGGTGCCTGGCCAGGCACCCACCCATCCTCAAAGCTAATCCGGGTAGTGGATCAACTCCGGAAGCCCAGACTCCGAGTGCTCGGACAACTATTTTTCGCCCTTCTCTTTCCTACAAAAAAGAGTTAGTCAATGGAACCATAATATATTTATCTTGTAAAATAAAGTTAGCACATTAAAGATATGATAAATTTATGACTTAGATCCTGTCTTCCCAAGACTAGGATCTAGTCATGGTCTCAGCTTATACTTCCCAAATGTCTCTAAGCTGGACTGCACCCATAGTCTGACCAGGACTCATCCTCACTGGATCTCTTTCCTCTAGTGACTTACCTTACTTACCATATGCATACTTCCTTGATGTTAGGTCCCTTGACCCACCAGGACTTTTTTCTAGATTTCAACTAATCTAGACTTCCTCCTGCCAGATCTCAACCGATCTAGACTTCATGCCAGTTATCAACTTAGCTGGACTTCCTTCTACCAAATCTTAACCAATCTGGACTTCATTCCAGTTATCAACATAGTTGGACTTCAGCTTGGTGTTTCGATTCTTTGGACCCATCAAGTTCTGCACACTTGGTAAAAATGTTAGACAAACAACACATCTAACTTCAACCTATTTGTCATATATCAAAACTTGATTATTAGTATAATCTGCGGCAACAATTTTCCCCTCTAGGAGATACACTAGAGAAATCATCTTCATCCATCTTGACGATCCATGCACCTCTTGAGTGGGGATTTCATCCAAGAAGATCGGCAACGCATTAATAAGCATTCTCTTCTCTCTATTTCATATATTGAGTTGTAGATTGCTATTCTTCTTTGTCTCTTGGGTGTATTTCCTTTTACATGGAGTAGATCTCCAGATTCTAGGTTGTAGGGAGTAACTATGATGTAATATTAATGTATGAACTATGTATTTGGTCATTTCCCTATTCTATGATATGTTTATGCCTTGTTCTTGTTTGATAAAATATGTGTATATGAATGTGATAGATTGTGGTGGATTAGTCACTTTGTAGAGGAGAGGCTCTAAATTGTATGACCGCGGGGCCCTATGACAGAGGTTATCCCTTTAAATAAACTTTCTAGAGTGATCCTCTTAAAAGGAGGCCAATTCTCTTCAACGGGATTACTAATTAGAGGTTAATGATATTTTTCTAATTTAGTGTTAGAAAGTTTATTGTGTAATCTAGATTATATGATTAGGGGCTCATCATGTTGTTAGTACCCCAAGGTAGTTTTGATGTGATCAACCAAGTCAGGTTAGATTTTGTTGGTATTTATCCCATGTGTCTAAGTGTGTAGGAACTTAGGAGCACAGGAAGTTGAGCGAAAGATGTAACTAGCTAGAAGGATGGCACGGGAGAGAGCCAACGAGCTTGGTGTGTCTAAGGGATGAGATTCTGTGGAAGAGTATGCGATCGGACGAGAAGGAGGCGGGCGACCTTTCTGAGGGACGAGAAGCCGAAGAGGAATTTTGCTTGAGAATGATGGAAGTTGGGTTTGGGTGAGCCTTATTCCGGATGGTCGAAATCACCCAAGCGAGTGGAACTAGAGCGGAAGATCCAGAAAATGTGAGCGGAACTAGAGTGAAAGATCAGGACAAAAAAGTCAACAGACTATTGACTTTTTGGTTTGGGCGCCCAGACCTAATTCGAGGCGCCCTGACCCCCCGGGATCCCACGGGGGCACCTCTATCGAGTGGCTTCATGGAGCAGGTTTAACCTAGTCTGGGTGCCCAAAACTAGTCCAGGTAGCCGTACCAAAAAATCTATTGGATCACAATGTGTCACGAGCCATTACGATGCGGATAAAATTCTATCTACATCCAGGTGCCCCGACCAGGGCTATAAAAATAGTCCTGGTCCCAAAAGGTCAGAACAACACTTGTAATTGATTATTCTTTAGTCTTGTTCTGTAATTGAGTGCTTCAACTGCTGTAAGAGGCTTCTCTATCTGAACGAGATTGTTTAGTGAGCTTTTCATCTTCCTTGGATTAACAACCTTCCCGGTTGTAACCAAGTAAAATTTCTGAGCCTCTTCTTTCTTTGATTAGTTTTATTTTGTACAAGTGTTTATGTTAATATAGCTATAAAGTCAAGAAGGGTTTGTTTTTATTGTGCAGGCTATTCACCCCCTCTAGCCGGTCGTTAAGGGACCAACAAGTGGTATCAGAGCCCAACATCTTTAGGAGGACTAACTGTCGAACGAAGCATAAGAGATAGCTGGACCGAGCATTAACCCACTAAAGTTCGAGGGGGAATTTGCTAGCTAGAAGAAAAAGATGGAGGTATTCTTTAAGACATATTTCAATTTACTTTTAATAATAAAATTTGGTTTTGTAGCACTTGAGGGTAAAGAAGAATACCAATGGTCGAAGAAGGAGCAATCTGACTTCGTGGCAAACAACAAAATAGTGTTGCATCTGCTGAGTGTCTTACTTCCACAAGAAGTCAATCGGATTGGAGCCTATGAGTTTGCCAAGGAGCTCTGGGAGAAATTCCTGGATCTAACATGAAGGAACCTCTGAAGCGAAACTCATGAGATGAGATATGCTCAGGAAGCAGATCAGCAACATCAAATTAGAAGAAGGAGAAACCGTTTCACACCTTCACTCAAGAATAAAAGAACTCATCACCGGACTCTCAAATCTCAAAGAAAAGGTAAGCAACTGAGATTCACTAAGGTAATGCATTTTCTAGGACTACTGAATGAGCATCATTAGTATATGCTTATTATATATTTAAGGATCTAGAATTAAGTACTTTAGAAGAATTATTTTCAACATTAAAGTCCATGAAACAAGATGTGCAGATCTGAAGAAGTAGCCAAAGCATAACATTGCCTTAAAGGTAAAAACGGATGAACGAGATTCTGAATCTTCTCTCGATGACGACGAAATGATACTCATGTAAGAAAATTTAAAAATTATTTAAAACTAATAAATTTAATCAAGTGTAGGGTAATAGAAGAAAAAGAAAGATAAGATGCTACCACTTATATCTTGTCGATTAGAGATCTCGACAAAATAAAAAAGAAAAATGAAAAATGAAAAATTGAAAACAAAAATAGAATATTTGAAGGAATGTGCATGTTCACATGTTCAAGATATTAGAAGATATAATGGTTTAAATTAACATTTTAAATACCATAAGAGTTAATTAGAAAAATATCATAGAAATATATTCTTAAGAAATTTTTTATTAATCCTATAGGAAGGAATCTATTTTGGGTTCCAAAATCATATGTAGATTAATTGTTTTTTTGAGCTTTTAGAGAGAAAATTAAATATGTACTTTCATTAAAAGACTTTGTCTAGAAGTGGTTGTTGTTTCAATAACCAAAAAGGCCTAGTGCCTCGCCACAACCTGGAAGTCAATTATTGAAATAAATTTTTAATTACTAACTGTGAAACATTTAATTAAAAAAAATTATCTAATGCTTTCAAACAAATATTTGAAATTATTTAGAAGATATTTTTTTTTCATCACTTAGCTATACAAAAAATTTAAAATATTTTATGTATTTTTATTTTTCTATGAAAATTATTATATTTTTATAAAAAAATTATTTTGTGAAAATTTTTTATCTCTGCTCAACCCTTAGTAATTTTTTTTTCAAAATTCATTATACGACTTCAGATTTTTTTTCAAAAGTTTTTATAGTGTTTTCCCTTAAACCTTCTTTTAAATTTTTTTTTAAAAGAACCTCATTTTTAATGTGATCAAAGGAGGAGAAGTGAAGATTATGTCTAGGGGGAGTGTATATTTTTGCCATTACTTTTTCTATTTTTTTTGCACATGATTACTTGCAAAAATTTACTTTATTATTAGTGGTTTATGTTTTTTTCCCTAACTTAACTTGAGATTGCTCATATCAAAAACGGAGAGATTGTTAGTACCCCAAGATAGTTTTGATGTGATCAACCAAGTTAGGTTAGGTCCTATTAGTATTTAACCCATGTGTCTAAGTGTATAGGAACTTAGGAGCATAGAAAGTCGAGCGAAAGACGCAGCTAATTAGAAGGATGACATGAGAGAGAACCGACGGGCTCGGTGCATTCGAAAGATGAGGTGCTACGGAAGAGTATGCGGGCGGACGACAAGGAAGCGCACTGTGTTTCTGAGGGACAAGAAGCCGGAGCGAAAGTTTACTCAAGAAGGCCGGAAGTTGGGTTCTGGTGAGCCCTATTCCGGATGGTCGAAATCGCCCAAATAAGTGGAACTGGAGTGGAAGATTCGGACAAATATGAGCGAAACCAAAGCCAAAGACTAGGATTGAAAAGTCAAAAAATTGTTGACTTTTTAGTCCGGGCACCCGACCTAGTCTGGGGCGCCCGGAACCCTCAGGATCCCCCGGGCGTGCCTCTGTCGAGTGGCTTCACAGAGTGGGTTTGACCCGGTCCGAGTGCCTGGAACTGGTCCAGGCACTCGAACCAAAAAATCTATCGGATCGTAACGCTTGGTGAGCCGTTGCAACATGGATACAATTCTATCCTTGTTCAGGCACTTGGAACCCTTCCAGACACCCCGACCAGGGCTATAAATATAGCCTTCGTCCTAGAAAATCAAAAAAGCACTTGTAATTGATTATTCTTTAGTCTTGTTCTGTAATTGAGTGCTTCAACTGCTGTAAGAGGCTTCTCTGCCTGAAGGAGATTGTTTAGTGAGCTTTTCATCTTCCTTGGATTAACAACTTTCCTGGTTGTAACCAAGTAAAATCTCTGAGCCTCTTCTTTCATTGATTAGTTTTATTTTGTACAAGTGTTTATGTTAATATAGCTATAAAGTCGAGAAGGGTTTATTTTTATTGTGTAGGCTATTCACCCCCTCTGGCTGGTCGTCAAGAGACCAACACATGTGATCGGGGGTATCCCTTTAATTGAATTTTCTAGTGTTACATCTTTACTTAATAGAATTAAAATTGATGTAACATGCCAATTAGAGTTTAATGGGTTTTCTAAATTTAATGTTAAAAAGTGACTTGTGTAATTTAGGCTGTATGTTTAGGGTGCCCTCAAGTAACAGGGGATATCCCTTTAACTAGACTTTCTATGTTACCTCTTTACTTAATAACATTAAAAGTGGTGTAAACACTTCGATACAACCTTCAAGGATTTGTGGTAGTAATTTGGCTAGAATCCCTACAAGATCATAAACATGGAGGTGAACAATACATGGGACATCAACTAACATCATAGTCAAACCAAAATCCTAGAATCATCCCCTAAACTAACTTTTCCCTTCGATTGCTTGCCTTCCCTTGACATTCTCTGCTCTAAGCCCTCTCCCAATTCTCTCTCTCTCTCTCTCTCTTGAGTGCACTTGACTTCACACAACTTTCGATCATCTAGGTAACTTATTTTGTTAACTCAGCTAGTGCTTAATCAATAGTCCCTATGTATCGATATTTTTATTACTTGATGACATAATCATGCACTTGCGATTACACAACAATACACAACTTGTAAGATAGATTTATCCACCTCCAGAATGCTTCTAAAAAGGATACTACTAGTGGACTCATGTTTGAGTGCGTATGCCTTGGATATACTAACCTTGGGGATTTAGAACCAAATAAAAGTCCTTGTGTTTTCTGTCTTGTTTTTGTTATTGTATATTATGATGCATATTAATTTGATAGATCGAATGAATACAATAAAATGAGCACGAAATGACGGTCAATATTCACTCCCCTCTATCGACGCACACCGGTCCTACATTTACATTAATCATAGACGAATTCACTAAACACGTCTAAGATACAATATTGTGATACATGTTGCTTATAGATAGAGCTGTCAGACGAGTCAGCCAATAGTGTGATGACCATTTGGCCTGATTGGGACCAACCCACTAAATAATAATAATAATAATAATAATAATAGAAAAGATTAAAATGTTCAAGTTTGGGTTACAGATTATATAGGCAACTCAATCCACATGCCTATTGAATTTCCAATTTGGGAGAAATATTTTTCTCAACATGCCGATTAACCCAAGTCCACCGTGGGCTGACCGACTCGCGTGGGTCGCAGGCCTAGGTCGGTCAGCCCGCTTGGACTCCTCCTTAATGGGTTGATAAAATTTTAACCCAACCTGCTTAAATTGTTTCGCAAGGCAGGCCAATCCGATTAGCCCAACCCAAATTGATGTCTCTATTTGTAGTTTATATTATGTTGATAGATAAAACATGTGAAGGAGTAAATACTAAACTCAAATTTTGACGACAAATGTCAAAAGTGAAAGGTTTTAGATTTAGTAAAGTAAATATAGAATATATGATATTTAAATTTAATAATAGTAGACGTAATGAGATGATTATTAAGATAGAAGGTGACGAGAGTTGTAAGTTTTTATGATAATTTTTACAAAAGGACAGAGATATTGAAAGAGATATATTACATAAAATAGAAGAATAATAGTTGAAATGGAGGAGAGAATCAGTTATTCTTTATGATCGTAAAATACCTTTAAGACTTACAGAAAAATTTTATAAAACAGCGGTTAGATCTGCTTTGCTATATAAAGCTGAATATTAAGTTATGACTCGAGCACATGGCTGAAGATGAGAGTTGCATAGATGAGAATATTAAAGTGGATGTGTAGATATACAAGAATAAATAGAATAAAAAATAAAAATATTAGAGAGAAAGTTGGGGTTGCATCTATTGAGAGAAAACTCCAAAAGACACATTTAAGATATATACTATAAACATATACTTAGAAGACTAATAAATGATTCAATTAAGTTATGTGAAATTATGACAAATATGCATATCAAATGAGAAAGATAAAAAATACTTGATAGTAACAATAAAATAAGATAAATTTATTGAAATATAAATGATGATATAGTAGCGGATATAACCTAATGACATAGAAACATTCATATAGTCAATCCCATCCAGTAGGATAAACCTTAGTTGTTGTTGTTGTAGTTATTGTTATACCCATAGATTAAGTTGTTACTAAATAAATTTTTATTGTGCAAAAATCAAAAGGGCGCTCATTTTTTATCGAATCCTCAAGGGGTGCCCCACTTTAACTTTTTATCAAAAGGTTGAAATGACACAAATACTCTCTGACACATTGCATGCTTCTAACATGCAAACTCCCACCTATATTCCCTCCTAAATTATTGTTGGGTGCTACTCGGAATTCCATTCTGTTTCCCCTGTATAAAAATTTGTACAAGCATAGAACTTTTCCTAGCAACCCATATGTTCTTAAACTTGGATTGGAAATGAAACTTAACATTTTTACTCCAAGTTCAAACCATGTGTTCTTCATAAGTTAAACTTGGATTGGATATGAAACTTAACATTTTTAATCCAAGTTCAACTCATGTGTTCTTCAGAAGTTAAACCATATTACAAAAGTTGATTAAATATCTATTTCAAGGATTGACTTCCAGGTCGTTGGCGAGGCACTCAGCCTTCTTGGTTATGAGATCATCCACCACTTTCTAGACAAAGCCTTTCAAAGACATTGAATATTTAAATTCCTTATAGTAAACCCTAGGTTTTACTAAAGAGACCTCAATCGAAGCACAAGATCGAAACACAAAATCGAAGCACAAAATCGAAACACAAAATTGCTAGCCTCTTGTGTTGGTATTTTAGGATCCATACAAAGAAAAACTAAACTAGTTCGCAGCGGAATAAAGAACTAGTTGTACCTTTCCTTGCAGCTAAAGACCTCTTGATCTTTTGCTATATTCCTCTCCTCTTCTTGGACGTCGTGTGGGCGATAATCTACCAAGACGAAGACACCCGACCTTCTCCTTCTTTTCCAAGCTTTCGGCCACCAAAGAATACAAAGTGAAGAGGCCTCCTCCTCCTTCTTCTTCTCCTCCAAGCAACCGGCCACCAAGGTAGAGTCTTCTCCAAAGGGGTGCCGGCCCTAATGAAGAAGAAAGGATGGATGCCGCCGGCCTTTAGGGAAAGAGGATAATAGAAGAAGATAGAAGAAGGGCCAACCACACAAGAGAATAAAAGAGGAGCCTTAGGTTGTGTTCTCTTTTTTTTTTTTTTGGGGCACCTCCCTCCTCCTCTTTTATAATCTTTGCTAGTGGCTAATCAGGAAAGTTTTTAATAAAATTTCCTTTTATTTGCTATTGTAGATGGTTACAAAAAAAAGGAAAGATTTTAACAAAATTAAAATATCTTTTTTAAACCATTGTAAATAGCTATAAAAGGAAAGATTATAACAAAATTTTATTTTAAACAAAATCTTCCTTTTATTCCTATAATGGTTGGTTACAAAAAAGAAATGATTTTAACAAAATTAAAATCTTTCTTTTAACCATTGTAGATAACTATAAAAAGGAAATATTTTAACAAAATTAAAATCTCTCTTTTAATCCATTGTAGAAAGCTATAAAAGGAAAGATTTTAACAAAATTTTGTTTTCAACAAAACTTCCTTTTCTCTTCTTGTATGGCCGGCCCCATGCTTGGGCACCAAGCATGGCTTGGCTGGCCCACATCTTGGGCACCAAGAGGGCTTGGCCGACCCCTTGCTTGGGCACCAAGGAAGGATGTGGCAGACCCCTCATTTGGGTAAGAAGGAAAATCAAAACGGGTGAATGCGAGGCTTTATAGAGGTACAGCAGGGACTGAGAGGAGGAATTGGTTTTGGCCTCTCGATGAGCTTGAGCTTCCTGTGTTCGACCCGAACACCCAACTCAAGTTCATCAATAGTAACTCATACCACTAAAGAGTTATTATTGAACTACCGCACCAATCCCATATTACATTATGGGCTCCTTCTTATCATGAGTGCATTAATCTCCCTGTGTTTAAGATATCGAATGTCCATTAATTAAATGAGTTACTGACAACTCACTTAATTAATATCTAGCTCCAAGTGTAGTACCACTCAACTTCATTATCATGTCGGACTAAGTCCACCTGCAGGGTTTACATGACAATCCTTATGAGCTCCTCAAGGGGGCATCATCAACCTAGATAACTAGGACACAATTTCCTTCTATAATCAACAACACACCATATAAATAATATTATTTCCCAACTTATCGGGCCTATTGATTTAACGAATAAATCTCACCCATTGATAAATTAAAGAAATAAATACTAAGTATATGTGCTTGTTATTATATCGGGATTAAGAGTCCGCACATCCATAATAACAGAGGTTTTGTTCTTTTATGCAGTCAGTATAAAAGGAACAACCTCAAATGGTCCTGCTCAATACACAGATAGTGTACTAGTGTAATTTTATAATCAAGATAAAATAGTACCAAATTACACTACAACCATTCCAATGGTTTGTCTCAATCCATCTTGGTTGTGAGCTACTATTTATAATTTATGAGGAACTGATAACATGATCTTCTGTGTGACACCACACACCATGTTATCTATAATATAAATTAAATGGACAACTATATTTTACTAAATGCAGACATTTGATCAATGTGATTCTCATTTCAAAATAAATGTTCATATAAAAAACTAGGCTTTTAGTATACATCCTAACAATCTCTCACTTATACTAAAAGACTATGTTGCCATATATGCTACCATACATCTGATTCCCATCCCCTCAACATGCCCATCAAAAGCTCTTGCCTGAAGGGCCTAAGTGAAAGGATCCAGGTTCTCTGCTGATGCAATCTTGGCGACAACAACTTCTCCTCATTTTACGATGTCTCGTATTAGGTGGTACTTGTGCTCAATGGGTTTACTTGCCTTATAGGCTCGTGGTTCCTTCAAGTTTGCTACCACACCACTATTATCACAATAAATTATGATAATTTTGGGCAAACTAGGAATCACATCTAAGTCCATTAAAAAGTTTTTGAGCCATACAACTTCTTTGGCTGCCTTAGAGGCTGCCACATACTCAGCTTTCATGGTAGAGTCCGAAACGTATTTCTTCTTAACACTCCTCCATGCTATGGCTCCACCTCCCAAAGTAAACACATACCCCGAGGTTGACTTACTATTATCCTTATCTGATTGGAAATCAGAATCCGTGTAACCCACAGGGAGCAAATCATCTGCCTGGTAAATCAACATATAATCTCTAGTCCTTCTTAGGTACTTTAATATATGCTTTACGGCAGTCCAATGTCCCTATCCTGGATTACTTTGATATCTGCTAACCATGTCCACGGTAAAATAGATATCCGGTTTCGTACATAGCATTGCATACATTAGGTTTCCTACAGCCGAAGCATAAGGAACTGCCTACATGTCCTCTATATCCTTTGATGTTTTAGGACACATCTCTTTAGATAAAGGTACTCCATGCCGAAAAGATAAAAAACCTTTCTTGGAGTTTTACATGATAAAACGAGCTAGGATAGTATCGATGTATGAAGCTTGGGATAAGCACAATATTTTTTTCTTACAATCCCTTATTACTTTGATCCCAAGAATATGTCCACATTCTCCCAAATCCTTCATATCAAACTGCTTGGACAACTATACCCTTACGTCTGACAACACTTTGACATTGTTGCCAAAGAGCAAAATGTCATCTACGTATAGTACAAGAAATACCACCACGTTTCACAAGACTCATCCGGACATTGAATAAATCTATAAGATTAAACTGGATGTTCTAAGATCTCGAAGCTTGCTTTAGTCCATAGATAGTCCGATACTGCATCTTTATCTTGGAGTGCTTCATCATATGTCCAAGGATCAGGTTCATGTTCACCAGGGATCAAGTCTGAAGATTCTCCCAAAAACATGAATCTATCAGGTTGCCTAACAACCCTCCCACTACGACGAGGCATTACTTGTAATTGTACATCATTTGCGACACGTATTGTAGTTTCTTGTGGTATCTCATCTTGTACCGTTAGTACTAAGGTAGATGTGTCTTTTCTTATTTCTTCAAGAACAATTTTACTTATGGGTTTGTGGTTCATTACATAGTCCTCTTCTAAAAATCGAGCATTGATGTTAATAATGACCTTCTGATCTTTAGAACTATAAAATAAACTACCTTTCATTCATTTAGGATAACCCGCAAACAAGCAAACTTTTGTACATGATTCAAACTTATCAGTGTGTCCCTTCAGCACATGTGTTGGACTACTCCAAATCTGAATATGTTTCAGACTTGGCTTACACCTATTCCATAATTCTGTGGGAGTAGAGGGTACTGACTTAGAAGGTACCAAGTTCAGAATGTACACTGCTGTTTCCAGAGTTTATCCCCAAAATAAATTTGGTAATTCTAAAAAGGAAAACTTAAAATCTCTTTCTTTTAAATTTCCTATTGTTGTATCGTGGGAATTATTGGATTTAGAGTATACAAATTGTCAACCAATGTACCAGAATAGAAAACTATCCTATTTTTCTTGACAACTACTCTGTCATCAAAAGAAACAGAATGTCCATCCATAAATAGTTTAGAAACTGAAATCAAGTTCTTTCTAAAGCTTGGTATATAAAGATAATTACTCAAAATCAATGTTTTATTCCTATCAAAAGATAAATAAACATCTCCCACTGCAACAGCCGTCACTTTTGTAGCATTGCCCATGTTGACGGTAATCTCCCCTTCATGTAGTCGTCGAGTTTCCTGGAACCCCTATAATGAATTGCAGACATGATCAGTGGCTCCCGTATCTACACACTAGGTACCGGTAGATAATACCACTAAACATGTTTCAACCACTAGAGAATAAGATATACCTTTATTGTTCTCCTTTCTGTGAGGACAGCCCACTTTCTAATGTCCAGACTGCTAACATGTGAAGCACTTGCCCTTCGGCTTCTTTACACCTGTATGCAGCCCAGTCCCTAGAGATCGATTTGCTGAACCAACTTATTTCTTTTTCTTCTTTCTCCCTTTCGGTTTAGAAGCAGAAACATTTTCAGCAATGTGAATTTGAGAACTTTGACGAAATAACCCTTCTACTGCTTGAAGATTTGTCAGAAGTTCTGCAAACAAATAAACCCTTTTTTTTATGTTATAGTTCAAGAGGAACTATTCAAAACTTTTAGGTAGCATTTGGAGAATGATATCGACTTGGATTTCCCCATCGATTTCTGCTCCAAGGGCTTCCATCTCATTCAAAAGAGCCATCATTTTGAGGATATTATCCCTTACGGGTGTTCCCTCAGTCATGGCGGTCTTCATCAAGTTTCTCATAGCCTCCTGCCTAGCAGTCCAATTTTGGTGTCTGAAGAGTTCCTTGAGATTGTGCATCATGTCATAAGTAGTAGGCATGGTCTGATGTTGATGTTGCAGCACATTTAACATATAAGTCAAAATGTAACATCGCGCCATCTCATCTGCCTTGATCCTTTTCTTATGATACTCAATCTCCTCTTCACTAGAATCACTATTAGGCAGGCTTGGACAGATCTCAAAAAGTACGAACTTGTAACCTTCAGCAGTTAAGACAATGCCCAAGTTTCATTTCCAATCAATGTAATTGGGACCAGTAAGTTTGTTTTCTTTCAATATCACAGCAAGAGGATTGAAAGACATTTGGAATCCTAAGAATCACAAAATATTTGGTCAAAACTTTAGAATTTAAAATAATATTGATTCCTCAAACAATATCATTTAAATTCACCAATACCTCAAAACACCGTGAATTTTGTATGCCACGATAGTGTGGACGTATACAAATACAAACATTTGTAAGAGGGGGTATTACCCATTAATTGTATTATATTTTTAACCTAACTTTATGACAAATAAAATTAATAGTATAACAACCCAAATTTCTCCATTTCGAGTCCTAAAAGTAATTTAAAAATATTTTAAAATGCTATAGAAAAATTCTAGAGATTTTTAGAAATTTTTAGAGTATTTTTACGTAATTTTTGGAGGTCGTTTGATATTTTTACTAAACGAAGGAAATTTCGACAAAAAAATGTTCAAGTCGAGATTCGAACCGTGGACCTCGGACCTGAACCGAGCCTTAACCGAATCCAGCTAGCCAACTGTTCCAGCGGGTGTTTCTTATTAAAGAAGGAGAAATATTCTATTTAAGCAGTAGTTAATGAATAGGAAATAAATAGGAAGAAAAATGGTTGCAGCCGAGTTTCGAACCTGCAACCCCAACCAGAACCGAACCTTAAGTTGTTCCGGTTAACCAAGTGTTCAAGCGGATGTTTCTTGGTAAGAAAGGAAGTGAAATATATTTAAGCCATAGTTGGTTAATAGAATATTGGAGTTATAAAGAGAGGAACTTAGGGCTTGATTATTTCCCGTGACCTAGGTTTACCCTTCTCCTTCCTCGCGTGCGACGGCGGCGTTTCTGCCCGAGTGAAACCAAACGAAGCCCTAGCTTCGTTTCCGGCGGCCGGCGGAGAGCAAATTCCGTGAGATCTTCACGGAATAGAGGCTGGTTCTTCGAGGAGAGCTTGAGGACACGAAGAGGGATTGGAAGTTCGAGTTCTCCGTGAACCCTAGAGGTTTTCTCCTTCAGTTTGAATTCAAGAATCATAGTAAGTTGCTTACTCACCTGGTGTAAGAGTAGTTCCGGGTTTTCCTTTACTTGCTGCCATGAATTTAGGTTTCGGATTCTTGTTTCGTTTTTGATTTCGTAGCATGTTGTAAGGGCAGTGCTCTTGATGTCTGCTGCTGAGAATCTCAAAGAAAGAAATGAGTTGTTTAGTTAGGCATATGGTTTGGATTCTACATAATTCGGACTTAAGCTATTAAGATTGTGAATTTGTCATTACTACCGCGAGGAAATTTTAGGATTGTCCAAGGATTTAGATTTCTTTTTTTCGGGATTTTTAGCACACAAGGTGCTTGTTAAAATGTCGAGACATTATATATTAGAAGTATTAAAAAATAACAAGTATTTTACTTTTGTTAGTGGCACTGTACTGGACTCTCAGTTGTCATTGGGTTGGGCTCCCATAGTCGTCCCTAGGTTTAGATAACCTAGTAGTAACGACACGGCCGACGGTCGGAGGTTGACGACCCGAGGGTTGCCAAATGGGCCGCCAAATGGGTCGGACCGTTACAATAGTAAACCCTACTAGATTCGGGACCAGCTATCTCAGGTCTAGTTAGGGATGCGCGCTTAGCAAGTACAGTTGCCGGGCCCAAGAAGAAGTTTATTATTATTTTGAAGTATTATAAGTATAAGCTTTTGAACAAGTAAAATAAGTTTCACTTAAGAATAAGAGTATTAAAGTATAAATTTTAAACAAGTGAAATAAAAGAATAAGTTTTTAAGCAAGTGAAATAAGATTCAGAAAGTGTTTAAAATTCAGTAACTTTAGTTCTCTATGCTAGCATGATTGTATAGATTTGCTTTACATGTTTAGCCCTTCAGTATGTTTCTTTTACTAGTAGATGAGCATGAGTAGCTTTCCTTTTGAGCATTCAGTTTTAGTTTTCAGTATATTCACACGCATATCGAGTTTTTGTGAGTTAGATAGCGCTTACTAAGCATTTTGCTTATAGATTACATTTCCTCTTACTGCAGATAAAGGAAGACGACGAGGAGGTGCGGATGGCGTGTGATGCTAGGACTATGGGAGAGACTTGGGATGTTGTTGAGTTTTCCGCATTGTAGTAATTAATAAACATTGAGAATGTATTTTGAGTTCCATGTCATTTGAGAATGTTTTAAATAGTATGCTAAGATGAATTCAGTATAGTAAGTATGTATTTTTTTGGTCTTTGATACTTATTTAACTGCATGAGAGTTTGTTATATGTTCTAGCCACCTGTGGCTGATGTATATTGTGTTTGTATCTCAGTTTAAGGTCACTGGTACAGGGGAGATTCTGTCGAAATTTTTCGGTAGGGATTCCTTGTGGTTTCAATCATACCGGTTAAATAGAGTTAATAGTTAGGTAACGGTCACCTTAGAGAGTAGTAGTAGTAGTAAGAAGGGTGGTCATTACAGTTGATATCAGAGCAGTTCCCATTCTCCAGCATCACACATCAACACCATCTTTGCCGTCTTCAAGTAAGAAAGTATTTAAGTTTTTCCTTTTATGCTTTCTTTATTATTTGCAGTATGGAGTAATTACTTATATGCACTTTAGTAAGATAGAAGTTTTGTTTCTCTTTTATACATATACATAAGAATGTTTAGAAAGGATAGAGAAGATATCAAGTCTTTTTCTTGGCATAACTAGATGTCAAGATAGAGGGCATGTAACGACCACCCTTCTTACTACTACTACTACTCTCTAAGAGTGACCGCTACTTAACTACTAACTCTACTTAACCGGTACGCTACTTAACTACGAGAAATCTCTACCGAAAAATTTCGGCAGAATCTCCCCTGTACCGGTGACCAAATCATCAATACAAACAAACTATACTCAGCCACAGTCGGCTGGAACATATATCTTCACAACCACGCAGTATAATATCACAAATAAAAGAAGAAAACTACCCTAACAATAGCAAACATCAATATCACTCCATCAATAGAACCCAACTACAAATGCGGAATAAACTTAATTACAATATTGACTCATAATAACATTAAAATAAAACTAAAGAACTCTAAACAGAAAAGTCTTAACAATTCCTTAGCAAACTCTTGATCTCCCCATAGTCCAGCCATCACACACCTTCATCACCACCACCTTGTCGCCTTCCTTGCTAAATCTTTTCCTTTCCTTTATCTGCAGTAGGAGGAAGTGCAGTCTATAATCATAAAGCTTAGTGAGCGCTATCTACTCACAAAAACTCGATATGCATGTATATAAATAAAAACATGCTAAAACTGAATGCTAACATATAAAACTACTCATGCTCATAAATAGCAAAGGAATCATACTAATTGAAATACTAAACATGTGTAGCTAATCATGCTCATAAACCAATAAAAGAAGCATACTAACTGAAATACTAAACATGTATAGTTTATCATGCTCATAAACCAATAAAAGAAGCATACTAAACATGTAAAGCTACTAAACATGTAAAGCTACTAAACATGTAAAACTACTAAACATGTAAAGCTAAACATGCTGAATAATCTAGTAGCAAGGAAACAATTGAAACTACTACTGCATGCTTCAAATAACAAGAAACTAACTTTCTAATTCTAGACAGATTTGAAGCTCGTTTCATTTGTTTCAAAAACTTATACTTTAATACTTCAAAATAATAATAAACTTCTTTTGGGCCCGGCATTGTACCAACTTTTTGCGCGCATCCTTAATAAGAGTCGAGGTAGCTAATCCCGAAACTACTAAGGAACTTCTAGGCCTTGTGCCTAGCGGCATCTTGGAGCCCATCCCTTGGACCTTGTGTCCGGTACATGCCCTTTAAAAGTAAAATACTTTCTTTTTTAACTATAACTTCTTTATACTTGCCCTTACTTGGCATTTAAGCAAACACCTTGTGTGCGCTTTTGATATTCAATCTTATGGAATTGAAATCAAGTCTAAACCTTAGTCTTTCTTGCTTATAGTTCTTAAAGATAGAAACTCATGCTTATGTAATAGCAAAGAAACTAATAACTGCATGCTCAAGATATTCTAATAGCAAAAGAGACTAAAAAGTATCACCGTGCACATCTAATGGAAAAGGGAACTGATCATGCTTAATTAATAGCAAATGAATTCTACTGATGTTCAACTAATAGCACTGAAGACTATTAAGGCTACTGGTGTTCACACAAAGCTACTGTTAAGATTGTCCATGTTCACTTGATAACGAACAAAGCTACTGTTATTTAGTAATAGCATGGAAGGGTTGTACACATACATGTGATAACAAATAAAAGCTACTGTTAAAAGGCTTAAACTGCAATGCTATATATGTGATTCAACCTCACAAGCTACTTGATTTACAGAAGTGCACATCAAAGGCTCACGCTTTAAGAGATACAACGTTTACAATTTCATGCCCTCATTAAACCCGAATCCATCTATGCTTCCTTGAACATGACAAGCAAAAATCACTTGTTTCAGACCCAAGCTAAGAATAAATTCGAAAGCTCCATTCCGTGGGGACATAATAATACCAGAAAAAACAATAAAAGAAGTAGATCTAAGCAAAGGTCTAAACAACATGCCTACCCATTCAAATTCCTTCTCCTCCTCTTTAACAAACTCATGACATCAAAGGTAAGAGAATTATCATTGATAACCTAGATTCGAATCTGTTCTTCATGCCTAACCTAAACTATCCTTCTCTTCTTTCTTTTTGGGTTCACGGCAGCAACAAAGAAAAAATACAAGCTTCATGAAACATGCTCCAAAATCAACACAAGGGCTAGCATAAATCCAAAACAAAAAGACATGCTGTGGATGATAAGGAATGAAATCGAATTCCGAAATAAAAAGGAAAAGAAGATCAATGTCGCGGAACTACTCCTACTGCAGGTGAGAAGCAACTCACCGTGATTTGCTTGGACTTACAACCAATCGGGACGAGCTCTAGGGCTGCTAGGGTTCGGAGAAGTTGTTTCCTCAACGATCTCTTGGTATCTACTTGTTCTTCTCGACGAGGGGATCACGAAGGTGTGGAGATCTCATTGGAAAAAGTCCTCGCCGGCCGCTGGAGACGAGCCCTAGAAGGTGCTGCGTTTTCGCCCGAGCAGGAGTCGGCGCCGTCGCGTGAGAAGAGGAGAAATTTCGAGAGAAAATTTTTTTAGGTTTTCCTCTCTTAACTTAACCTCTTTTTATAACCTAGGGTTATTTTATTAAATACTATACCTTAAATATTTGTCCGTTCTTTCCTTAATTAACAATAGCCGCTGGCACAGTTGGTTGGCTGCGTTCTGTTTAAGGCGCGACTCGCAGGTTCGAGTCTCGGCTGCAACTATTTTTCTTCCTATTTATTCTCTATTCATTAACTACTGCTTAAATATTATTCACTCCATATAAAGTTAACAAAACCGTGTAGCTCAGCTGGTTGGGCCAATTTTGCTTGGGTCAGTCCGACCCGAGGTCGTGGATTCAAACCTCGCCTTCAACGGTTTTTGTCAAACTTTCTTTCTTTTGTAAATATACTAAACGACTTCCAAAAATTGCGTAAAAATACTCTAAAAATTTCCAAAAATCTCTAGAATATTTTAAAAGCATTTCCAAATATTTTTATGGACATTTGGAACTCGAAATAAGGAAAATTGGGTCGTTACAGGACAAGACAGTGGGGAGTTAGAAAATCCAGTTAAGTAATTAGAACTAGAAGGACAATGATAACAAGAAAGACCCAAGCAGGAAGACGTTCAGGTAGTCTGTGAATATCCAGAAGTATTTCTAGAAGAGTTACCTGAACTATCTCCCAACAGAGGAGTGGAGTTTGAAATTGAATTGGTTCCTGACACCAGCCCAATTTCAAAAGCTCCGTACCGAATTTCTTTAGCAGAGCTAAAAGAGTTACAAGAACAATTTCAGGAGCTATTTGACAAGGGTTTCATCCGCCCTAGTCATTCACCCCGGGTAGCTCCAGAGTTGTTCATTAAGGAGAAAGATGGATCTATGCGGATGTGCATAGATTTTAGAGCGCTGAACAAAGTAACAGTTAAGGACAAGTACTCTCTTTCCAGAATAGATAATCTATTTGATCAGATAAAGAGGACAATAGTGTTCTCTAAAGCAGACCTGCGCTTTGGGTACCATCAGCTGGAAGTGAAAGGAAGTGATACACCTAGAACAGTTTCCAGGACCAGATATGGACACTACGAATTTGTACTCATGCCAATTGGTGTGACTAATGCACCTATGGTCTCCAGGGACTTTATAACAAGCCTTCCAAGGACCACTAATGGGTACAATGCGATATAGGTGATGATGGATAGAGAAGTTAAGAGACTAAGAAGCAAAGAAGTACCACTAGTAAAGGACAGTATAAGACAGAGATATCCAGAATTATTCTAAGTTCGAGGACGAACTTTTTATAAGGTATGGGGAATTGTAACAACCCAAATTTCTCCATTTCGAGTCCTAAAAGTAATTTAAAAATATTTAAAAATGCTATAGAAAAATTCTAGAGATTTTTAGAGTATTTTTATGTAATTTTTGGGGGTCGTTTGGTATTTTTACTAAACGAAGGAAGTTTCGACAAAAAAATGTTCAAGTTGAGATTCGAACCATGGACCTCGGACCTGAATCGAGCCTTAACAGAATCCAGCTAGCCAACTGTTCCAGCGGGTGTTTCTTATTAAAGAAGGAGAAATATTCTATTTAAGCAGTAGTTAATGAATAAGAAATAAATAGGAATAAAAATGGTTGCAGCTGAGTTTCGAACCCGCGACCCCAACCAGAACCGAACCTTAAGTTGTTCCAGTTGACCAAGTGTTCAAGCGGATGTTTCTTGGTAAGAAAGGAAGTGAAATATATTTAAGCCATAGTTGGTTAATAGAATATTGGAGTTATAAAGAGAGGAACTTAGGGCTTGATTATTTCCCGTGACCTAGTTTTACCCTTCTCCTTCCTCGCGTGCGACGGCGGCGTTTCTGCCCGAACGAAACCAAAAGAAGCCCTAGCTTCGTTTCCGGCGGCCGACGGAGAGCAAATTCCGTGAGATCTTCACGGAATAGAGGCTGGTTCTTCGAGGAGAGCTTGAGGACACTAAGAGGGATTGGAAGTTCGAGTTCTCCGCGGACCCTAGAGGTTTTCTCCTTCAGTTTGAATTCAAGAATCATAGTAAGTTGCTTACTCACCTGCGGTAAGAGTAGTTCCGGGTTTTCCTTTACTTGCTGCCATGAATTGAGGTTTCGGATTCTTGTTTCCTTCTTGATTTCGTAGCATGTTGTAAGGGCAGTGCTCTTGATGTCTGCTGCCGAGAATCTCAAAGAAAGAAATGAGTTGTTTAGTTAGGCATATGGTTTGGATTCTACAGAATTTGGACTTAAGCTGTTAAGATTGTGAATTTATCATTACTGCCGTGAGGAAATTTTGGGATTGTCCAACGATTTAGATTTCTTTTTTTTGGGATTTTTGGCACACAAGGTGCTTGTTAAAATGGCGAGGCATTATATATTAGAAGTATTAAAAAATAACAAGTATTTTACTTTTATCAATGACACTGTACTGGACACTCAGTTGTCCTTGGGTTGGGCTCCCATAGTCGTTCCTAGGTTTAGATAACCTAGTAGTAACGGCACGACCGACGGTCAATGGTCGACGACCCGAGGGTCGCCAAATGGGCTGCCAAATGGGTCGCCAAATGGGTCGGGTCTTTACAATAGTAAACCCTACTAGAATCGGGACCAGCTCTCTCGGGTCTAGTTAGGGATGCGCGCATAACAAGTACAGTTGTCGGGCCCAAGAAGAAGTTTATTATTATTTTGAAGTATTATAAGTATAAGCTTTTGAACAAGTAAAATAAGTTTCACTTAAGTATAAAAGTATTAAAGTATAAATTTTAAACAAGTGAAATAAAAGAATAAGTTTTTAAGCAAGTGAAATAAGATTCAGAAAGTGTTTAAAATTCAGTATGTTTAGTTCTCTATGTTGGGTTTTTCGGGCCGCGAAAACCGTGTTTTCGCGTCGCGGAAACCCCGAATCACCCTAGCCATTGGATCTCGTGCGAAGAAAAATTTCGAAAATATGAGTACGAGTTTTAAACTACGATCTACAGTAGATATACAAAGGAAAAATATTTTTACCTTCGAAGCGTGCCCTCGCAAATCCCACTCGTCCAACGGTATGCCGGATCTCGAAGTTGTCAACGTAGACAACTCTCTAGTGATATCCACACAAACAAGAGGTGTTCTCTAACACTCAAGGATGGAGAAGAGAGCACCCAAGTGTGCTAGCACTCTCTAGGGCTCTCGCGTAGGATTTAAAAAGGGAAGAAAGGAGAGAAAGAAAAGGGATCTCACATAATCCACTAGGTACCCTCCTTTGTGACCTTCACTTCACCCTTTTCTTTGAACACAACTCATACACCTTCTTGCCTCCCTTGAAACCCACGACAACAGCAAGAGAAAGGAGGAAGAGAGCTAGGAGGAAGGAGAAGCATTCAACACACTTGAATGCCACAAAATGAAAAACCACACACACAATTAGTGTGGCCGGCCACACAAATGTAACCTCCCCATTTAATGTGGCCGGCCACATTAAATGGAATGGGAGGTGTAACCTCCATGAGGTGGCACACCTCATGAGGTGGAGATGATGTGGCTGCCGTGTAGGATAAGTCATCCTCCATGAAGTGGCAATTCATCAAGTCAAACTTGATGTTTCAACTTCCCATTTTGGTCAAGTCAAAATTGACCAAATCTCTTCCATGTTGAGTTGAATTCATTCTTTGATTCAAGCCAATTTCAATCTAATGAACTCAATTTATTAATATAAATTGACTTAATGAATCAAATTTAAATTAGACTCATTCAACAATTGAATCTAATTAAGTCTAACTCAATAAGTCTAATTTAAATCAATCTAAATCCAATTGGTTCATCATATGTACCTAATCCAATTGGTTCATCATATGAACCTAATCTCCATCCACTTGTTCTTTGTGTGTGACCCAATAGGTTCTTGTAACGTTGGCAATGTTTCTAAACTCCTTTAAAAACATAAGCAATGAGCGGCATCTAGCAATACATCATTGCTACCCAAGTTACAAGAAATGTTGAGATCCAACATCACCTTGTGACTATTAATTGTGACTCCTCACAATATATGACGAATGTCCTTCTAACCTAGACATCTAGATTGATCAATATGAGGCATAGACCGTGTCATCCTCTGATCAATCTAAATCCTGAACTCCAAGTAGACTCACTAAATCAAATGAGCTCAATATCTCATATTGACTCATTTGGGCATGGTCATGCACTTCGTGGTCTCACTCTATCAGGAATACCGATGTCTCTCCCGTCATATAGGAGGGATAGATCCCATCTACATCACTTACATCCCTCCGCATAATTTGTTACATACCCAGTAGTCGCCTTTATAGTCCACCCAGTTACGGGTGACGTTTGACGAAACCAAAGTACATAACTCCTTATGTAGGGAACCATGGTGACTTCAGGTCTAAGGACTAGTAGTCATACTAATAATCACATGAGAAAGTATATGCCACTCATATAACGATCCATGATACTTTCTCATGGTGGGTCATTCAGTATACATTCTCTAATGTATACCCATGTGCCAACTTGATATCTCTATATCCATGACTTGTGAGATCAAGTCATCGAGTTGACCTACATGCTAGTCTTATTGCATTAACATTGTCCCTGAATGTTAATACTCGACTAGGAATGATTAAGAGTAGTGTTCCCTATATCATCTCACTATCGGTTCAACTAACCGATTGATATAGGTAAGAACCGTCTACTCAAGGACGTTATTATACTTAGTTTATTTGGCACCAATACAAGTAAGTATAATAACCAAAAACCAAATGCCTTTATTTATATAGAATATGATACAATAAGTCCAAAATACAATCATCAAATGATTGGCACTAGGGCTCTAGCTAACAATCTCCCACTAGCACTAGTGCCAATCAGTGTAGGCTCTAAGCCCAAATGACCTAGTGTGACCATCATGCTTCTTCTGTGCCAAAGCCTTGGTCAAGGGATCTGCGATGTTTGCCTCTGTAGGTACTCTGTAAATCTTCACATCTCCTCTCTCGATGATCTCTCGAATGAGATGGAAGCGCCGTAGTATGTATTTGGTCCGCTGGTGTGAGCGAGGTTCCTTCGCCTGTGCTATAGCTCCATTGTTGTCACAATAGAGCTCAATAGGGTCAGCAATGCTAGGAACCACCCCAAGTTCAGTGATGAACTTGCGAATCCAAACTGCCTCCTTTGTTGCCTCTGATGCAGCAATATACTCGGCCTCTGTCGTAGAATCAGCTACTGTGTCCTGCTTCGAATTCTTCCATCTCACAGCACCACCATTAATGCAAAATACGAACCCCGACTGCGATCTATAGTCATCCTGGTCGGTGTGGAAGCTAGCATCACTGTAACCCTTTACAGCTAGCTCATCATTGCCTCCATATATCAAGAAATATTCTTTAGTCCTTCTTAAGTACTTAAGAATATTCTTGACCGCTATCCAGTGACTTTCACCTGGATCTGACTGGTATCTGCTCGTCATGCTCAAAGCATACGAGACATCAGGTCGAGTACATAGCATGGCGTACATGATATATACTATGGCTGAGGCATAAGGGATCTGATCCATGCGGTCTCTCTCCTCTCTAAAAGAGGGACCTTGAGTCTTCGAAAGACTCACGCCATGCGACATCGGCAGAAATCCCTTCTTGGAGTTCTGCATGGCAAACCGAAGGAGTACCTTGTCAATGTATGTACTCTGACTTAGGCCAAGCAATCTCTTAAATCTATCTCTATAGATCTGTATCCCTAGAATACGGGATGCCTCACCTAAGTCCTTCATTGAGAAGCAACTCCCTAGCCAGGTCTTGACAGACTGAAGCATAGGGATGTCCTTCCCAATGAGTAGTATGTCATCCACATACAATATGAGGAAGACAACTATATCCCCTACAACCTTATTGTAGACACAAGGCTCATCTTCGTTCTTGATGAAACCAAACTGTTTGATTGCATCATCGAATCGAAGATTCCAGCTCCGAGAAGCTTGCTTTAGTCCATAAATTGTAAAATACCGAAAATAGGCAAATATTAATAAGGGAAATTTTCGAAATTTTTGGAAATTTTCCGGGAATTTTTCGGAGCTCGTACGGACGAGTTAACGGGGATAAAAACGGATTCCGGGAAAGCCTGTTTAGGCTACCCATTTAAGCGAGGAAAAGATTTAGTTATTTATTTATTTTATTTTCCTTTATTTTTTGTATTTATTTTCTTCCCGAACTCGTGCCCTCACCCGTGTGCCGCGCGCCCGAACCCCTCTCCTCCTCTGCCCTAGCCACCTTGCTTCGCCATTTTCGCCGAGCGACGACGCCATTACAGTCGACCGCCGAGTCGTAGCGCCGGCCACCGCCGACCCACTGCCGCCTTTCCCTAGCGTTGCTCCAATGCCGCCACCACCACATGGAACAGTGGCGATGCCCCCCACAGCCGACGCGGCCGAGAATTCTCCCTGCCCTAGCCGACCGTTGACCCAAGCACCACCGCCGGCAGTCCGAGCTTCCTTCTGGTGTTCGAGCTCTATCCACAGCCTACACCGCCGTGATTTCCTCTGCCCTAGGTCGGGCCGACTCCTGACTTTCTCTCCTCCTTGTGCTCACAACCGCCGCACCTCTGCACAGTGCCGAAATCGTTGTCCTAGTGCCCGTTGTCTGGATCAAAATCACGGTGAGGTTGGGTTTTGGTTGGAAATTCTGTAGGTTCAAGGATCTTGAAGAATTGTTGATTTGGTTTGTTTGTTTTGTTTCCAGCAGCTAACAGCCCTCAACGACAGAAATTCCAGCCAGCAACTCTTGATATCAGTACAAATTAGTGGTTGTGAGATTCTACTGAAGTATTCAACTCAGGTGAGTGATATTCCGTTTGTTAGGTTTAATCCTTATGCTAGGATGATTAGGGTTAAGGAACTAACCCTAGTGGACCCACTGATTTTGTTTGACTAGGGTTTTGCCCTAATTTAGTGTACGAGATTTTATTTAGCTATTTATAGGAATGTAGCTAAATAAAATATATATTTATTGGTGACACAGGACGTTGATGCGAGACGAGTATCTCGACGTTGGATTTGACTGGATTGGATCTACAGTTAAAGGCGGGTACCTCTTGACTTATCTTTTATGATATTGTCTTTGGATATGCATAGTATTTTATAACTACAAGCAATGAACATGTTTGTCTTTTGATATCCATAGCATGTTAGGTTTATCGCCTATGAAGTATCCGTGCTTATATCATGTGATTTATTGCCATGAGTACTGTATTACCATGAGTATCTTAGTTTCTAGAATAAGTGACATACCATGTTTTACTGAGGTTAGGACTAGGTTCTGGACTTTTGGTTTCAGTCATGTGTATCGAGATTATCTGATACTTAGGTTTTATGTCATGACTGGCTTGTGTACCTCTATTTGTATATCATATATGATTCGTGTAACTAGACCTTGATTCTTGATATGTGCATATAGTTGGTACATATGTTATGGAAGGAGATATGTTTAGGATCTAGGTTGATATACCATAGAGGACCTGTATGCCCTAGATCCGTGGATTGACCTACTGATACTGAGGTACCCATATTATGTATATATGGATTTTTCTATGCTGATCAGGATATTCCATACTTATTATGTTCAGGACATAGGTTTTTTTTTGATATTCTATCTGACCTGTGTACTCTAGATTTTTGGTATGTGACCATCGCTTTTATAGTACCCATTTTGTATATATGGATATGGTTATGTTGATCAGTTTTTGTTATGCATAGTGACATGCATCATGATTGCATGCTGTGCGATTGTCGGCTCCACTATGGTTGAGCCCATCGCCAGTTACATGTACTGCACACACCCCCACTCATGGTTTAGTGGTATATCAGGCAGGTGTGTGGCAGTTCTGCTGTTTGGCTCCGTTGGTCACATGACCCAGCGTGGTAGCAACGTTGGTCCGCTCATGGGTAGTGTGACTCAGCGTGGTAGCCGGCAGAGATACCTCCCCGTCATTGTGTACCGGGAGTTGAGAGCATTGAGCTCCCCCATTTATGATTTGGGGTCACAGGACAGGAGTACTCCGACAGCATCTCGCCCACTGGGTCATTTATCAGGAGCAGTGACGACAGAGTGCACGGTTGTCATATCCCTACTCACTCGATCTCGCCATTTGTGTGTGAGAGGACTGACTGGCGTCAAGGGTGACCAGGACGCATCATTAGCATCATATGCATTGATGTATTTATATTATTGTGATTGTGTTTGCTGCATTTGGTTGTTGCATTTTGGTTGGATGCATACCTTTGACCTGCATACAGGATTATTGACACTTTCGGTTTGACGACCCTTTTGTCTGGATAGGAGTTCCTGGTGAGTACAGCTTCGTCAGTTACCTTTCAGTTTTGCATATTCCCTATATATGATTAGGAAGCTGTATTCCAAGTTTGTTGCTGTTAGATATATCTTACTACTCATGTCCATTGGTATTCGCTGAGTTGTTGAACTCACCCCCGTTGACACTATTTTTTTTCAAGTACCAGGTTATTTATGGTGTCGCTTGGAGCATCCTGTCTGCTGGTCCCCACGTCACATCAGAAGACTTATCGGTTTCACGTATGTTTTGTTTGTTTTATGTATCAGTTTGTTAGCTCTGTACTCCGGTTTTATTTTTGGAGTGTTAATGTTGTTATGTGGTATTTGTATTTGTTGTTGGTTGTGTAAGCCTAGCCGGCTAGCAGTTTTGTGTTTGGTTGTATTTGGTTTCTGTCAGTTTTTGTTGTGTTTTGGTTTTGGTACAGCCGAGTGGACTGCTTTACTTTTAACTGCGTGGTTGTGTCAGCCAGAGGCTGAATTTGATATTAATTGCGTGGTGTTTGTTTTATTTTATTGTTATTATTCCAGCCGCATGTGGCTGAGGTATATTATGTCTGTAGAAATGCTTCAGACTGTCACCGGTACAGGGGAGGTGCTGTCGAAATTTCTTCGGACAGGGACTCCTCTGGGGCGTGACAATTTAGTGGTATCAGAGCAGGTATACGATACTTGCTATGTGTTTTGGATTTTCGGGATTTATCTGATACCAATTTATTTGGTATCAGAGATCGACTTACGAGTCTTATTCTCTTTGTGTTTCGGATTTCGTGTTTTGGTTTTCTCGATGTGACTTTTCGGATTTTGGGACCTGGCAGCGGCAGGACATCTCCAAGCTGTAGGAGGTATGTTGGTATATGTTATCCTACCTTTTTGGTTAGTATATGCCCTGTTCACTATTACCGTTTATGACATGTATTAGTATTCCTTATTAGTACCTGTCTAGTTGATATAACATATATTATGTGTGTTAGGTAAACCACTGATGATGATCGACCTTGATAGAGATTAAGGGTTACAATTTCTAGTGATTTTTCATATCATACCACCAGTAGTTTTTAGCTTCTGTTATTACTTGTTGATTAGCAGATTGAGGCACATACTAGCCTTTGCTATTATTAGCTGGGTAGTGGATAGTATCTATATCTTTATGTTGACCTAGCTAGTAGTATACCATTTATTCTTAGTTAATTTCATTAGTAAACATTAATGTACTCTGGTTAGATCGGTCAATAGAAAACTGATTTACACATGTTGATTTAGTGGTCGTGAATGTATTTACCTTAAATGCTTATGGAGGATTAATGTAATCTTGATCAGTTGATAGGTGACCGAATTAGTTTTGTTGATCCGATCAGTAGGGGATTGACCTACTTTACTTTTAGATGTTTGAATCTTGGGTTATTCGTGCTTAGTTGGATATCTTGAGCACATCGAGTACCTAGCTTATACTGACGTGGGAAAGGATTGAATTAGCCATATGCTATTGACGATTTGGTCAGTCGATAGAGGATCGATGTATCCTAATCCAGGAGTACTTTAATTTTAGACTGTATGTACCTAATTGGATAACTTAGAAGGTGGCATAAGGTTTGTGTGGTAGATTGGATTAAATATGCTGATTCTGCATATCTATGTAGTGTGTACAGGCGATTATTACGGGTTGTAGGAGCGGTTTGATGGACGGTCTAATTACATGTAGTGGGTGTATACTTTTCCAGTTATGATTGTTGTGGGTTTCTAGTAGATTATACCCGAGTGGTCTGGTTGGTTTATTGGAGATATCTTATCGATTTAATCTGAGTTGTGATATGAGCAGATGTGTTTGGTGTGGTATCTGAGGTATCTTGTTGATTATGTGTGATTTGTGAATGCACCTGGGTTTTAGTATGCCTTATTGGAAGTATATGTTGATTATACTCTTGGCATATGTGTATATTTGTCATGTGAGTGTTGTTTGAGGGTATTGTTGATTTTACATACGATGATATATGCACACGGGTTCGGTATACATTGTTGGAGGTATCATGGTGAATTATACCTATGATGTGAGTATTTTTGGTGTGTACTAATTGGAGGATTATGTCGATCATACATATGTTGTGTGTGCACGTGTGTCAGATGTATGGTTGGTAGCATCATGATGATTCTACCTATGTTAAATGTAGAATGTTAAATGTCTACATTATGATATTGGTTGTTTTACGCTGTCAACTAATTCTCCCATTAGTGGGTGACCGACACACTAGGAGGATGATAGAGTTGACTATGGATTTGATTTGCTTACTGGGTGGTTATACCCTAGGCTAACCACAGTGATCTGTGGTAGAGAGATTTCGTGCATTCTCAAACTGGATAGTTAGGTGCTTTGGGCCCTTATGTATTGTACTCCCACATGTTATGGATCGTTTGTGGTAGAGCGTAGTTTCCACATATTCTGAATTCCCATATATTTGGGATTGTTTTGTAGTGGAGCGTTGCTCCCACATATTGCGGATTGCTTGAAGTAGAGCATTGCTCCCATGTTTATTGTAGATACATATTTTGGATTATCCCACATATGGTGGATTTCTTGTGGTAGAGCGTTGCTCCCACATATGTGGTGTTTCGTGTGATGGAGCATTGCTCTCGCACTAGAGGATCTATTCTTTGGTGATTATATATCGTTGGTGATCAGATTCCTGATTTGTTGTTGAGGATCTTATGGTTAAGAATGTCTGTGATACGGACATTATGTGTCTTGGTTTTACCATTAGTGCTTGTGGTGCCCTAGATGTTATCATGGACTCGATGATTGGGGTATCCCTAGAAAGTTTGGATCAGTTTCCATTATCTTTGTTGACGCTGTTGTGATTTATTACGGATTTGAGGTGAGTCACGTACACTACCTTTGCATAGGTCTAAAGATGTTTCGACGAGAACATGTATATGTGATTATCAGTAGTGCTGATTTGGTTGTCTTCTGTGAGATGTTTGAGACACACGGTCATCAGTAGGAGTATACCGTGGTTCCACAGGAGATCGAGGTTGTACCGTTGGGAGTAGACAGAGTCTATAGAAGAGGCTCGCAACTTCCTTTGTTTGGCTCGATAATTCCGGAGATACGTTGAAGGTTTCTCTCGGATAGCTATGTCACTGACACGCCTGGCCAGAAAGGGCGTTAAGTTTACTTGGACTGAGGATTTCAAGACCAGCTTCTAGGAGCTGAAGCGGAGACTAGTGTCGGCTTCGATTTTTGGTTTTACCTTCTGGAGGGGACGAATTCGTGCTCTATACCGACGCATCTCTACAGGGTTGAGCGCTGTTTTGATGCAGCACGGCAGGGCAGTCTCCTACTTCTCGGTAGTTGAGGGAGTATGATGAGAACTACCCAGTACATGACTTGTGACTGAACGCCAGTATGTTTGACTTGAAGATTTGGCAGCATTATCGGTGCGGTGTTACAATTGAGATTCTCACTGTCCATAAGAATCTCAAATGTGTGTTCACTCAGCAGGAACTTAATCTCTGACAGAGGAGATGGATGGAATTCCTGAAGGATTAGGGTTGTATCATTAGCTATCACCCGAGGAGAGCTGATGTTGTTGCCGTTGCATTTAGCAGGAAGTCCGGAGGGACTCTAGCTTGCCACCGAGTTGTGGTCACAGACTTGATTCAAGGTTTCTCCGGGTTAGGCCTTGAGGAGTAAGAATGGACAGAGAAAGGTATTCTTGTTACTATGGATGTTCAGTCGTCGATCAGGACGAGGATCAGAGAGGTATAGGCTGCTGATCATCATTTGCAACTTATAGACAGCCAGATAGCTCCCGGGCAGTAAACCGAGTTCACACGAGACAAGGAGGGTATTATATACTTCCGAGGCAGATTATGCGTACCTCAGTCTTACCCGATTTTGTCGGAGCTATTTCAGGAGGCTCATCGTTCTCGATTTGTGATCCATCTAGGCAAGACCCGCATGTATCGAGATTTGAGGTGTTCCTATTGGTGGAACAGTATGAAGAAAGACATCGCGGATATTATAGCTAGATGTGTTGTCTGTCAGCAGGTGAGGGCTGAGCACCAGATACCTGCCAGATTATTTCTACAGAGGAATCCTGTTCCTGAGTGGAAATGAGAACATATTACCATGGACTGTGTGGTGAGTCTGCCTAGAACACGACGAGGTCATGACGCGATTTGGGTAATCGTTGATCGATTAACCCAATCCGCGCACTTGTTGGCGATCCGGAAGACTGATTTCCTGGATCGATTGGTATATCTGTTTTGCTGGGAGTTCATCCGATCACGTGGTGTTCCATTTAGTATTATTCCGGATAGAGATCCTCTGTTCACGTCTCGTTTCTGGCAGAGTCTGCAACATGCCTTGGGCACTCAAGTCTGATTTAGTACAGTTTCCATCCGCAAACAGATGGACAGTCAGAGCGGACCTTTCAGACTCTAGAGGACTTGTTGAGATTGTGTGTATTGGATTTTGGAGGTAGTTGGAAGGACCATCTGTCATTGGTAGAGTTCACCTATAACAACAGCTTATATTCGCCTGTCAGATGGCACCGTTTGAAGCGTTGTATGGTAGGTCTTATCGTACACCCGCCCTTTGGGATGAGGTTGGGGAGGCCCAGTTGTTGGGACCTCATAGAGCTCAGCAAAACGAGGAGTTGGTCCGTATTATCAGACGGAGAATGTTAGAGGCGCAGGATCGCCAGAAGTGTTATGCTGATCGGAGACGCAGACCCCTAGCGTTCTCTATTGGCGACCATGTATTTCTGCGAGTTTCACCCACGAAAGGAGTGAAGAGATTTGGCCCCGAGGTAAGCTAGCTCCGCGATACATTGGACCTTTCCAGATCTTGGAGAGGATTGGAGCGGTAGCTTATCGTCTGACACTACCATTGTTCCTGTCAGGTGTTCACGACGTATTCCATGTGTCTATGCTGAGGAGGTATATATCCGACTCGACAGATTTGTTGACAGATATCTCAGTTCCTATTCAGCCTGACGTCACCTATGAGGAAGTTCCGGTACGGATTTTAGACCGGGAAGAGCGTTAGTTGCGGAACAAGACTATCCGACTGGTTAAAGTCGGATGACAGTATCATTTGGACGAGGAGGTTACTTGGGAGCTCGAGGATACTATCCGAGCTCGATACCCCATTTTTCATTTGGGATATGTGATTTTATTTACCGTTCAGCATTTATACTCGTTACCTGTTGTTAGTATTTGCTGATGGTAGATAACGAAATTTGGGGACCAAATTTTTATTAGTGGGGGAGAATGTAAAATACCGAAAATAGGCGAATATTAATAAGGGAATTTTTCGGACTTTTTGGAAATTTTCCGGGAATTTTTCGGAGCTCGTACGGACGAGTTAACGGGGATAAAAACGGGGTCCGGGAAAGCCTGTTTAGGCTACCCATTTAAGCGAGGAAAAGATTTAGTTATTTATTTATTTTATTTTCCTTTCTTTTTCGTATTTATTTTCTTCCCGAACTCGTGCCCTCACCCGTGTGCTGCCGCGCGCCCGAACCCCTCTCCTCCTCTGCCCTAGCCACCTTGCTTCGCCATTTTCGCCGAGCGACGACGCCATTACAGTCGACCGCCGAGTCGTAGCGTCGGCCACCGCCGAACCACTACCGCCACCACCACACGGAACAGTGGCGACGCCCCCCACAGCCGACGCGGCCGAGAATTCTCCCTGCCCTAGCCGACCCTTGACCCGAGCACCACCGCCGGCAGTCCGAGCTTCCTTCTGGTGTTCGAGCTCTATCCACAGCCTACACCGCCGTGATTTCTTCTGCCCTAGGTCAGGCCGACTCCTAACTTTCTCTCCTCCTTGTGCTCACGACCGCCGCACCTCTGCACAGTGCCGAAATCGTTGCCCTAGTGCCCGTTGTCTGGATCAAAATCACGGTGAGGTTGGGTTTTGGTTGGAAATTCTGTAGGTTCAAGGATCTTGAAGAATTGTTGATTTGGTTTGTTTGTTTTGTTTCCAGCAGCTAACAGCCCTCAACGACAGAAATTCCAGCCAGCAACTCTTGATATCAGTACAAATTAGTGGCTGTGAGATTCTACTGAGGTATTCAACTCAGGTGAGTGATATTCCGTTTGTTAGGTTTAAGCCTTATGCTAGGATGATTAGGGTTAAGGAACTAACCCTAGTGGACCCACTGATTTTGTTTGACTAGGGTTTTGACCTAATTTAGTGTACGAGATTTTATTTAGCTATTTATAGGAATGTAGCTAAATAAAATATATATTTATTGGTGACACAGGACGTTGACGCGAGACGAGCATCTCGACGTTGGATTTGACTGGATTGGATCTACAGTTAAAGGAGAGTACCTCTTGACTTATCTTTTATGATATTTTCTTTGGATATGCATAGTATTTTATAACTACAAGCAATGAACATGTTTGTCTTTTGATATCCATAGCATGTTATGTTTATCGCCTGTGAAGTATCCGTGCTTATATCATGTGATTTATTGCCATGAGTACTGTATTACCATGAGTATCTTAGTTTCTAGAATAAGTGACATACCATGTTTTACTGAGGTTAGGACTAGGTTCTGGACTTTTGGTTTCAGTCATGTGTATCGAGATTATCTGATACTTAGGTTTTATGCCATGACTGGCTTGTGTACCTCTATTTGTATATCATATATGATTCGTGTACCTAGACCTTGATTCTTTATTTGTGCATATAGTTGGTACATATGTTATGGAAGGAGATATGTTTAGGATCTAGGTTGCTATACCATAGAGGACCTGTATGCCCTAGATCCGTGGATTGACCTACTGATACTGTGGTACCCATATTATGTATATATGGATTTTTCTATGCTGATCAGGATATTTCATACTTATTATGTTCAGGACATAGGTTTTTTTTTGATATTCTATCTGACCTGTGTACTCTAGATTTTTGGTATGTGACCATCGCTTTTATAGTACCCATTTTGTATATATGGATATGGTTATGTTGATCAGTTTTTGTTATGCATAGTGACATGCATCATGATTGCATGCTGTGCGATTGTCGGCTCCACTATGGTTGATCCCATCGGCAGTTACATGTACTGCACACACCCCCACTCATGGTTTAGTGGTATATCAGGCAGGTGTGTGGCGGTTCTGCTGTTTGGCTCCGTTGGTCTGAGGACTCAGCGTGGTAGCCGGCAGACAGTTCCGCTCTGTTTGGCTCCCCTGGCATTTAGTGTAGCAGCGTAGTAGCCAGCAGACGGTGTACTATATTTGGCTCCGTTGGTCAGGTGACTCAGCGTGGTAGCCGGCAGAGATACCTCCCCGTCATTGTGTACCGGGAGTTGAGAGCATTGAGCTCCCCCATTTATGATTTGGGGTCACAGGACAGGAGTACTCCGACAAAGATCCCGCCCACCGGGTCACCATCAGAGCGATGACAGAGTGTTGTCATTGCCCTACCCACGGCCTCGCCATTTGTGTGAGAGGATTGACTGGGGTGACCAGGACGCATCATTAGCATCATATGCATTGATGTATTTATATTATTGTGATTGTGTTTGCTGCATTTGGTTGTTGCATTTTGGTTGGATGCATACCTTTGACCTGCATACAGGATTATTGACACTTTCGGTTTGACGACCCTTTTGTCTGGATAGGAGTTCCTGGTGAGTGTTACCTTTCAGTTTTGCATATTCCCTATATATGATTAGGAAGCTGTATTCCATGTTTGTTGCTGTTAGATATATCTTACTACTCATGTCCATTGGTATTCGCTGAGTTGTTAAACTCACCCCCGTTGACACTATTTTTTTTTCAGGTACCAGGTTATTTATGGTGTCGCTTGGAGCATCCTGTCTGCTGGTCCCCACGTCACATCAGAAGACTTATCGGTTTCACGTATGTTTTGTTTGTTTTATGTATCAGTTTGTTAGCTCTGTACTCCGGTTTTATTTTTGGAGTGTTGATGTTGTTATGTGGTATTTGTATTTGTTGTTGGTTGTGTAAGCCTAGCCGGCTAGCAGTTTTGTGTTTGGTTGTATTTGGTCTCTGTCAGTTTTTGTTGTGTTTTGGTTTTGGTACAGCCGAGTGGGCTGCTTTACTTTTAACTGCGTGGTTGTGTCAGCCAAAGGCTGAATTTGATATTAACTGCGTGGTGTTTGTTTTATTTTATTGTTATTATTCCAGCCGCATGTGGCTGAGGTATATTATGTCTGTAGAAATGCTTCAGATTGTCACCGGTACAGGGGAGGTGCTGCCGAAATTTCTTCGGACAGGGACTCCTGTGGGGCGTGACATAAATGGACCTATGCAGCTTGCATACTCTGCTAGTATGCTGTGGATCGACAAAACCCTCAGGCTGTGTCATGTACACATCCTCGAGTAGGTTTCCATTCAGAAACGCAGTTTTGACGTCCATCTGCCAGATCTCGTAATCGTGGTAAGCTGCAATAGCAAGCATGATCCGAATGGACTTAAACATCGTTACTGGAGAAAAGGTCTCATCATAGTCAATACCATGAATCTGCTTGAAATCTTTAGCTACCAAGCGACCCTTATAAATAAGTCCATCCATGTCAGTCTTTCTCTTAAAGACCCACTTGCACCCTATGGGTTTTACCCCTTCAGGTGGATCAACCAAAGTCCAAACTTGGTTGGTGTACATGGATTCCATCTCGGATCTCATGGCCTCAAGCCATTTCTCGGAATCTAGTCTCATCACAGCTTCCTGATAGGTGGTAGGCTCATCCTCTATGAGCAAAACATCATCATGGTCAGACAAGAGAAATGAGTATCTCTTATGCTGACGACGTACCCTATCAGACCTGCGAAGAGGAATGTCTACTTGAACTGGTTGTTGTTCCTCAACTCCTTGTGGAACATCATCCACAACACTTTGTGGTTCCAGTTCAATTTTCATCGAGGCATCAGTGCTATTGTTCGCATCTTGAACTTCTTCAAGATCGAACGCGCTCCCACTAGTCTTTCTAAAAACAAAGTCCCTTTCTAGAAAGACCCCAGTCTTTGCCACAACTACCTTGTGCTGACTGGGAATGTAGAAGTAATATCCCTTAGTTTCCTTGGGATATCCAATGAAATAGCACTTGTCGGATTTGGGTCCTAATTTGTCTGAGACTTGACGTCGTACGTAAGCCTCACAACCCCAAATCCTCATGAAAGACACCTGGGCATCTCTCCCAGTCCATATCCTATATGGCATCTTTATCACGGCCTTTGATGGAACTCGGTTGAGTATAAAAGCTGCCGTGTCTAGAGCATAGCCCCAAAGGTATGTCGGAAGATCTATGTGACTCATCATGGATCGTACCATATCTAATAGGGTACGATTCCTCCTTTCGGATACACCATTCCACTGTGGTGTTCCAGGAGGAGTGAGTTGGGATAGAATCCCACACTCAGCTAGGTAGTCACGAAACTCATGGCTAAGGTATTCTTCACCTCGATCTGATCGAAGTATCTTAATACTCTTGCCAAGCTGGTTCTGTACTTCATTCTTGAATTCTTTGAACTTTTCAAAGGATTCTGACTTATGTGTCATCAAGTACACATAACCATATCTACTGAAGTCATCAGTAAATGTGATGAAGTACCTATAACCTCCTCTAGCAGCGACATTGAAAGGGCCACATACATCACTATGTATGAGTCCTAACAAATCAGTCGCTCTTTCACTGTGCCCACTAAAGGGAGTCTTGGTCATCTTGCCTCGTAGGCATGACTCACATATCTCATATAATTCTAAATCAAATGAGTCCAGCAAACCATCCTTATAGAGCTGGGATAAGCGTTTGTCATTTATATGACCTAAGCGACAGTGCCAGAGATAGGTTTGGTTCAGGTTATTTGACTTGAACCTCTTGGTATTTATGTTATAGATAGGGCTCTCAAGGTCTAGAATATAGAGTCCGTTTATCAGAGGTGCACTACAATAGAACATATCGTTTAAATAGATAGAACAACATTTGTTCTTTATTGTAAACGAAAATCTTTTCTTGTCCAAACAAGAAACTGAAATTATGTTCTTAGTCAAGGCAGGCACATAATAACAATCATCTAATTCTAGTACAAGCCTAGAGGGCAGAGATAGATGGTAAGTTCCTACAGCAATAGCAGCAACCCATGCTTCATTGCCTACTCGTTGGTCTATCTCACCCTTCGTCAATGCCCTGCTATTTCTCAGCGCTTGTATATTAGTACAAATGTGCGAAGCACATTCGGTATCTAATACACATGATGAAGAAATAAAGAGGTTGACTTCTATAACATGTATACCTGAAGTAGAAATCTTATTTCTCTTCTTCTTAAGATCTTCCAGGTATTCTTTGGAGTTCCTCTTCCAGTGCCTTGCTTGTCCTTGATATAGGTGACAAAGATGTTCAACCATATTGTAAGCGCTCATCAACTCATGTTGCTTCTGAAGCGTTGAGTTCATGGTTGCGAGCATAAGACAGGACACATCTAATGCATCATCTTGATGCTTCTTGTAAGCATCTCGGTCTGCTCGCGTGGCAGTGGCAGGAGGAGCCTCCAGAACGTATAGTTTACGTTCTTGGGTGAGAACTATTCTCAGGTTCCTGTACCAGTCCAGGAAATTTGCTCCGTTGAGCTTGTCCTTCTTAAGAACAGATCGCAGAGAGAAGGTGTTCGTATTCGACGTCATGGAAATTCTACAACAGAAATAAATGTAGAAATAAGTATCATATTCTTAATCATTTAATTAGGCCTTTAACTAAATGATGCTTCCACTGAATTCTATAATTCATGTGGGACAAGATCCACATCATACTAACCCTTGAGTTAGCTTTGGCTAATACGCCCAAGATTTAGTATGATCGGTAGGTAACGATTACCAATTACATCTCTATGCAACTCTTGTTTATAGGATGAAATCCGCATTTATATTAAAACTCGAGTTAGCTTTGACTAATACGCCCGAGAATTAATATAAATGTGATTTTGTCCTACCTTTCCAACCATTGGAAGAATGCCTATAGTTGTACTCGATCCAACCGAGTAAATTAGGAATACGCAATCTAATTGAGTTTGTACTCACCCATGCGTTGATAGGCGGGACCAAGATTGTTCCTCCGTACCCTACCAAGATAGTATGTGTTGCTCTGCTTTGGCAGATTCAACAACATCATGCGATCGAGGTAGTGGTAGGTATCACGGCATGGTAGGCATTTTGAGTTGTCGTGATTTAGATCTAATCTAAATGATGTTGTATCATATACACGAAATAGATCTAATCTAATCGATAGAGTGCATCTTGTACACGATGTAGATCTAATCTAATCGTAAGGGTGCATCTTGTGCACGATTTAGATCTAATCTTAATCGCTAGGCACTAATTAATTACTTAATTAAACATGCATCATATACACAAGTAATTAACTGAGTTTTGTGATTAGTCATGGCCCTACTACGATCTTCTCAAGCCAATGAGAAGACCGGATGGTCAACCTAAGGTCAACTTCTCAAGCGCCTTCCTTTTGACCACCTTGTGTTGCTCGCACCTTCCTCGTAACTCCGTCTCGAGTGGACCTTCCACAGCTCCAATTTTGTACATTTCAATTTTGAAACTCGAGTTACATTCGAGTCTAAATCTAATTTACAACCAGAATAAAAGAAAGGCACGACGCGCAGGTCGCGAAAATAAAATAAAAAATAAAAATACAAGCACGCACATCACATAACGGCACGCAGGCCGTATTATGAATTACAACACATATTGTCCAATCAAATTGGGTCTTTGGGCCATGACTATCACAAAAATAATATATAATTCAAAATTATATATTTTTCATAATTTTTCTGTAATTTACATAATTTTACAGATTTTATGAGTAAAATTTTCCCGGCGGTCCCGATTAGCGATTTCGGGCGCAATCGCGGAGCAAATCCCCTTGCGGGGTTAGGGGCAGTACCCCTACCCGCGATCTAACCATCGCGAGTTGCTCCTAAGCAATCCTATAGCGCTTAAGTCCGCTGTCCCAAAACGATTTGGGTCGAAACATTGCCGTTTTGGAAAATTCTTCTCGGTAGTCGAAGCCTACAAGTGTAAAAACACTTGTGCTTCGCTTCTACGAGAAAAATACCCATAAATCATAAAAATTAGGAAATTCACAGAATGTTACAGTATGCATATTTTTCATAAAAATATGAATCTAAACTCGTACTTGCTTCGCACATGGCTCTGATACCACTGTTGGGTTTTTCGGGCCGCGAAAATCGCGTTTTCGCGTCGCGGAAACCCCGAATCACCCTAGCCATTGGATCTCGTGCGAAGAGAAATTTCGAAAACATGAGTACGAGTTTTAAACTACGATCTACAGTAGATATACAAAGGGAAAACATTTTTACCTTCGAAGCGTGCCCTCGCAAATCCCGCTCGTCCAACGGTACGCCGGATCTCGAAGTTGTCAACGTAGACAACTCTCTAGTGATATCCACACGAACAAGAGGTGTTCTCTAACACTCAAGGATAGAGAAGAGAGCACCCAAGTGTGCTAGCACTCTCTAGGGCTCTCGGGTAGGATTTAAAAAGGGAAGAAACGAGAGAAAGAAAAGGGATCTCACATAATCCACTAGGTACCCTCCTTTGTGACCTTCACTTCACCCTTTTCTTTGAACACAACTCATACACCTTCTTGCCTCCCTTGAAACCCACGGCAACAACAAGAGAAAGGAGGAAGAGAGCTAGGAGGAAGGAGAAGCATTCAACACACTTGAATGCCACAAAATGAAAAACCACACACACAATTAGTGTGGCCGGGCACACAAATGTAACCTCCCCATTTAATGTGGACGACCACATTAAATGGAATGGGAGGTGTAACCTCCATGAGGTGGCACACCTCATGAGGTGGAGATGATCTGGCTGCCATGTAGGATAAGTCATCCTCCATGAAGTGGCAATTCATCAAGTCAAACTTGATGTTTCAACTTCCCATTTTGGTCAAGTCAAAATTGACCAAATCTCTTCCATGTTGAGTTGAATTCATTCTTTGATTCAAGCCAATTTCAATCTAATGAATCTCAATTCATTAATATAAATTGACTTAATGAATCAAATTTAAATTAGACTCATTCAACAATTGAATCTAATTAAGTCTAACTCAATAAGTCTAATTTAAATCAATCCGAATCCAATTGGTTCATCATATGAACCTAATCTCCATCCACTTGTTCTTTGTGTGTGACCCAATAGGTTCTTGTAACGTTGGCAATGTTTCTAAACTCCTTTAAAAACATAAGCAATGAGCGGCATCTAGCAATACATCATTGCTACCCAAGTTACAAGAAATGTTGAGATCCAACATCACCTTGTGACTATTAATTGTGACTCCTCACAATATATGAAAAATATCCTTCTATCCTAGACATCTAGATTGATCAATATGAGGCATAGACCATGTCATCCTCTGATCAATCTAAATCCTGAACTCCAAGTAGACTCACTAAATCAAATGAGCTCAATATCTCATATTGACTCATTTGGGCATGGCCATGCACTTCGCGGTCTCACTCTATCAGGAATATCGATGTCTCTCCCGTCATATAGGAGGGATAGATCCCATCTACATCACTCACATCCCTACGCATAATTTGTTACATACCTAGTAGTCACCTTTATAGTCCACCCAGTTACGGGTGACGTTTGACGAAACCAAAGTACATAACTCCTTATGTAGGGAACCATGGTGACTTCAGGTCTAAGGACTAGTAGTCATACTAATAGTCACATGAGAAAGTATATGACACTCATATAACGATCCATGATACTTTCTCATGGCGGGTCATTCAGTATACATTCTCTAATGTATACCTATGTGTCAACTTGATATCTCTATATCCATGACTTGTGAGATCAAGTCATCGAGTTGACCTACATGCTAGTCTTATTGCATTAACATTGTCCCTGAATGTTAATACTCGACTAGGAATGATTAAGAGTAGTGTTCCCTATATCATCTCACTATCGGTTCAACTAACCGATTGATACAGGTAAGAACCGTCTACTCAAGGACGTTATTATACTTAGTTTATTTGACACCAATACAAGTAAGTATAATAACCAAAAACCAAATGCCTTTATTTATATAGAATATGATACAATAAGTCCAAAATACAATCATCAAATGATTGGCTCTAGGGCTCTATCTAACACTCTATGCTAGCATGATTGTATAGATTTGCTTTACATGTTTTGCCCTTCAGTATGTTTCTTTTACTAGTAGATGAGCATGAGTAGTTTTCCTTTTGAGCATTCAGTTTTAGTTTTCAGTATATTCACATGCATATCAAGTTTTTGTGAGTTAGATAGCGCTTACTAAGCATTTTGCTTATAGATTGCATTTCCTCTTACTGCAGATAAAGGAAGACGACGAGGAGGTGCGGATGGTGTGTGATGCTAGGACTATGGGAGAGACTTGGGATGTTGTTGAGTTTTCCGCATTGTAGTGATTAATAAACATTGAGAATGTATTTTGAGTTTCATGTCATTTGAGAATGTTTTAAATAGTATGCTAAGATGAATTCAGTATAGTAAGCATGTATTTTTTTGGTGTTTGATACTTATTTAACTGCGTGAGAGTTTGTTATATATTCCAGCCACCTGTGGCTGATGTATATTGTGTTTGTATCTTAGTTTAAGGTCACCGGTACAGGGGAGATTCTGTCAAAATTTTTCGGTAGGGATTCCTTGTGGTTTCAATCATACCGATTAAATAGAGTTAATAGTTAGGTAACAGTCACCTTAGAGAGTAGTAGTAGTAAGAAGGGTGGTCGTTACAAATAGTTGGTTTTTCTTCGGTCACACAAATAATAGTAGTTACTCCGATAGGGAGGATACTATTAAATGCGCCTAAGTGTATACTATTACTTGATACTTAGTCCATTAAATAGGATTGTGCCCCTTTAGATGGAGAAGATCATACAAACCTAAATAATTTCCTATAATCATCCATAAAGGGAGTTTGATCTAGTGATCCGTAAATAAACTCATCCGATGTGGAGGAAGGTACTCAAAGCCAACGCACAAGTTTGAATGCATCACTTACAAACTAGTAATGGAGACCGTGGAATTTAAATAATTCCTCTCCCACTTAGTTATTTAAAACGAGGAATTTTAACATGCACATTCACACAACACATATAAATAGAATAAAAGACAATAAATATGAAAATTAATTTTTCAACTATTATGGCTTCATCCATAGCTATCCTCCGTGTACCACCAACCCTAGCCATCGCCAACGGGTCATGTCATCATGTCTATCTTGCTTCCTTTTCCACTGCGCCTCTGGTCCTCAAATAGCACCACGCCTCGCAAGGATACGATCCGTGATAAAAATAAAATTTTACATTTATCGATCCTATATTCCACAAGGGAATGCACATGTAATCTAGATTGAACAGAATGTAAAATGCTAAAACTAATACAACTCCTGCTGTATTTAATAATTACAATCATGCACAACATAAAATGCCCTTAACAAACCCGAGGGTCCAATCACACACAAACACAATAGGCCCATAATAGTTGGAACTAGGATGCCTGCAATCATAGAGTTAATCTATTTGCACATCCTACTATTATCCTGCCTAAATTTATCTATGAAAAGTGCATAATTTAACTAAAAACCAAACATACAGAGGCAGAAAACAAGCTCTGATACCAATTGTTGGGTGCTACTCGAAATTCCGTTTTGTTTCCCCTGTATAAAAATTTGTACAAGCACAGAACTTTTCCTAGCAACCCATGTGTTCTTAAACTTGGATTAGAAACGAAACTTAACATGTTTACTCCAAGTTCAAACCATGTGTTCTTCATAAGTTAAACTTGGATTGGAAATAAAACTTAACATTTTTACTCTAAGTTCAACTCATGTGTTCTTCAGAAGTTAAACCATATTATAGAAGTTGATTAAATATCTATTTCAAGGATTGACTTCCAGGTCGTTGGAGAGGCAATCGACCTTCTTGGTTATGAGATCATCCACCACTTCCTAGATAAAGCCTTTCAATGAAATTGAATATTTAAACTCCTCACAGTAAACCCTAGGTTTAACTAAAGAGACCTTAATAGAAGCGCAAGATCGAAACACAAAATTGAAGCACAAAATTAAAACATAAAATTGCTAGCCTCTTGTGTTGGTATTGTTGGAGCAATCCTAATGGTCCGTGTGACCATGTGTTTTGATGTTTGGGTAAAGGGTTTAAGTTAGGTTTACCCTTGTTATTTGATATGTGTATGTGAGTGTGCAGGTTTGTAGGATACACATATGATTCAGCTTGATGGCTTCGGGTCCGATGAAGGATGGAGCATCCGAGAGACCATGGAGAAGGCAGCAAGGACAAAGGTCGAGGGAAGCGACTTCGAGGCATACGCGAAGGATGGCATTGGAGACGAGCCGCGGGCTTGAATGCATCCGAGAGACGAGAGCCAAAGGAAGTAGGCTTGAAGGCAAGAGGTCAAAGCTGTAAAGAAGAGTCAAGTGAGTCGTGAGGGTATGAGTGCATGAGAGAGTGTACTCGGAGAAAAATCCCAAGGGGTACTGTAGCAGTCAACGACACTGTAGTAGTCGACTGGTGCACTGTAGCAGTCGACTGGTACACTGTAGCAGTCGATTGGTGCACTGTAGCAGTCGACTGGTAGAGAGTCATTGGGCTGGCACCAGTCGACTGGTGCAAGGACCAATCGACTGCTAGCAGTAAAACAGCAGGGCTATTTTCTTCCAAGCCCTATAAGAAGGAGCTTGGGATGCATGGCGAAGGTGACAAAATTAGATTTGGTTAAAGCCTAATTAGTAGTTACCAAAGTGGTTAAGGATCTCTTGTGTCCAAGTGTTCTTGGTTGAAGTTGTGGTGAGGTTTCTCTACCCACAAGGAGCGACTTGAGATAGCCGGAGTTTGCCGGGGACTAATCCACCGATAGATTGGGGGATCGTCCACCTTACGGATAGCCATTGAGTAGGAGCAAGTTATCTCCGAACCACGTTACATCGACGTGTATTGGTTTGCATTTCTTTCTTATTTATATTTGTATTTGTTATTGTACTTCTGCTTGTACACTAACGAATACGTAGGAAGCAATCGATTTGGAGGCGCCGTCTATCCAACCCCCTTCAAGCCGGCCACCGATCCCCTACAGGTATTTCAGGATCCATACAAAGAAAAACTAAACTAGTTCACAGCGGAATAAAGAACTAGTTGTACCTTTCCTTGCAGCTAAAGACCTCTTGATCTTCTACTGTATTTCTCTCCTCTTCTTGGACGTCGTGTGGACGACAATCTACCAAGACGAAGACACCCGACCTTCTCCTTCTTTTCCAACCTTTCGGCCACCAAAGAATACAAAGTGAAGAGCCCTCCTCCTTCTTCTTCTCCTCCAAGCAACAAGCCACCAAGGTAGAGTCTTCTCCAAAGGGGCTCCGACCCTAATGAAGAAGAAAGGATGGATGCCACCGACCTTTAGGGAAAGAGGACAATAGAAGAAGATAGAAGAAGGGTCGGCCACACAAGAGAATAAAAGAGGAGCCTTAGGTTGTGTTCTCTTTCTTTTTTTTGGGCACCTCCCTCCTCCTCTTTTATAATCTTTGCTAGTGGCTAATAAGGAAAGTTTTTAATAAAATTTCCTTTTATTTGCTATTGTAGATGGTTACAAAAAAAGGAAAGATTTTAACAAAATTAAAATCTCTCTTTTAAACCATTGTAAATAGCTATAAAAGGAAAGATTATAACAAAATTTTATTTTAAACAAAATCTTCCTTTTATTCCTATAATGGTTGGTTACAAAAAAGGAAAGATTTTAACAAAATTAAAATCTTTCTTTTAACCATTGTAGATAACTACAAAAAAGGAAAGATTTTAATAAAATTAAAATCTCTCTTTTAATCCATTGTAGAAAGCAATAAATGAAAGATTTTAACAAAATTTTGTTTTCAACAAAAACTTCCTTTTCTCTTCTTGTATGGCCGACCCACATCTTGGTTACCAAGAGGGCTTGGCCAGCCCCTTGCTTGGGCACCAAGGAAGGATGTGGCCGACCCCTCATTTGGGTAAGAAGGAAAATCAAAACGGGTGAACGCGATGCTTTATAGAGGCTACAGTAGGGACCGAGAGGAGGAATTGGTTTTGGCCTCCTAATGAGCTTGTGCTTCCTGTGTTCGACCTGAACACCCAACTCACGTTCATCAATAATAACTCATACCACTAAAGAGTTATTATTGAACTACTGCACCAATCCCATATTACATTATGGACTCCTTCTTATTATGAGTGCATTAATCTCCCTATGTTTAAGATATCGAATGCCCATTAATTAAATGAGTTACTGACAACTCACTTAATTAATATCTAGCTCCAAGTGTAGTATCACTCAACTTCATTATCATGTCGGACTAAGTCCACCTGCAGGGTTTACATGACAATCCTTATGAGCTCCTCAAGGGGACATCATCAACCTAAATAACTAGGACACAGTTTTCTTCTATAATCAACAACACACCATATAAATAATATTATTTCCCAACTTATTGGTCCTATTGATTTAACGAATAAATCTCACCCATTGATAAATTAAAGAAATAAATACTAAGTATATGTGCTTGTTATTATATCAGGATTAAGAGTACACACATCCATAATAACAGAGGTTTGTTCTTTTATGCATTCAGTATAAAAGGAACAACCTCAAATAGTCCTGCTCAATACACACATAGTGTACTAGTGTAATTTTATAGTCAAGATAAAATAGTACCAAATTACACTACAACCATTCCAATGGTTTGTCCCAATCCATCTTGGTTTTGAGCTACTATTTATAATTTATAAGGAACTGATAACATGATCTTCTGTGTGACACCATACACCATGTTATCTACAATATAAATTAAATAGACAACTACATTTTATTAAATACAGACATTTGTCCAATGTGATTCTCATTTCAAAATAAATGTTCATACAACAAGCTAGGTTTTTAGTATACATCCTAACAATTAGATCATATTTTAGCAACTATGAAACCATAATTGCTACAACTATACAACGTCTCAATTGTAGCAACTACAAAATTGCAGCTGCTACAGCTACAAGTTCAACTTTAAGCGGCTATACTTTTTAATTCAGGTTGAACCATGAGGTGCACAATATATCAAATTAAAACTTATTCAAAGATATTTGATTTGATATATTATGTGTTCTGTGGTTCAACTAATGTTAAAAATTATGACCTCTTAAAGTTTACTGAGCATACACATTGAAGCAGATATAAAATTATACTTGTAAATATCCTGGACTAGTTTTAATGTGATCAATCGAGTTAAGTTAGGTACTGCATATTTGATGCCTTGTGTCTAAGTGTGTAGGGACTTTGAAATACAAGAAGCAAGTGGAAGATGTAGCGAGTGAAAAGTATGGTGCGGGAAGAGAGTCGATGAGCTCAGTGCATTTGAGAGACAAAGAGCTATGGAAAAGTACATCGGTGGATGAGAAGGTCTCACATGACGCATCTTAGGGATGAGAAGCCAAGGAGGAAGCTTGCTCGAGGAGAAGGTCAGAGTTGGGTTCAGGTGAGCTCAACTCTGAATGACCGGAGCATTACCCATGCGGACAAAGGATGAAAAGGTCAACTCAGAAGTTGACTTTGAATAGTTGAAGGTTTGAGGCAACTTGGTTGTTTAGAGGCACCTCGGATGATCGGATTCATTTCTATTGCATTCGACACTTCTTCCAATGGATATAAGGCGCTTTAGATGAATAGTACCTGAGGTGCCTTAGTTGTCTGGAAGCACCTTAGATGAACAATAACTATGGCACCTCCGATTAACCAAGGTGCCTCCATTATCATAGAGTCATTGGCTACCGTTGAGCATCGAATAAATCTTTATCCAATTAGAGGTGCCTTCAATTAATCTGACGTAGCTCCAATGCCATGCTAGCAAATAGTAACTTTTTCAAGAATGCTTTAAATAACACCCTAGAGTTAAGAGTTAGAAAACAATCTTGGTATTATTTTTTTGATATATTTTTGAGCTTCTAAAGTCTGTAAGAGGCCTCCTTCATGAAGGAGTTCTTTTAGTGAGCTTTTCATTATCTTGGATTTGCAATTTCTCCGATTGTAAACAAAGTAAAAAATCTTTGCCTCTTACTTTAGTTTTTTATGTTATTGTTGATTATCTAATATTGTGTCCTTGTTATAATAGAAAGCAAGAGATCTTCTAACTTTTATTTTAGGACTATTCACCCCCTCTAGCCAGCCCACGACGGTCTAATAAGTGGTATCAGAGCCCAACTTTTTTAGAAGGACTAATTTCCAGTTGAAGCAATAAGATGATGGCCAGATCGAACATTCATCTACCAAAGTTCGAGGGGGAGTTCGTGCTTTGGAATTGTTGTATGGAGGTAATTTTCAAGATTGAGTTTGATATTCTTCTTACAATCAAATATGATTTTGTAGTACATAGATATCAGCATGGAGAAGAAAAGGAAGAACATCTTTTGAGCAAAAAGGAGCAAACTAACTTTGTGGCCAACAATAAAGAAGAGTTTTATCTGCTGAGAATACTACCGCCCCAAGAAGTCAACCATATCAACACCTACGACTTAGCCAAAAAACTCTAGGAGAAGTTCTTGGAGATTCATGAAGAAACATTGAAAGCCAAGCTAGCAAGATGGGACATCCTCCGAAATCATATAACAAACCTCTAAATGGAAAAAGGAGAAAGGATTGCTCAACTACATACAAAGATCAAAGAACTGATCATCAGACTCACCAATCTCTGAGAAACGATACTGAATCAGGACTCAATCCGATATACACTCAACGCCTTTCCAAGAACCTAAGAGTGGACATCAATAGTAGATGCCTATTACATTTTAAAAGACTTGGAGGTAAATACTTTAGAAGAGTTGTTTTCAACTTTGAAATTACACGAGTCTCGATGTATAGGACAAAGAAAGTAGCCAAATTAGAACCTTACACTGTAAGCCAAGAAGTATGAACCAGATTTGGAATCTTCCCTTGTCCAAGATAAAAAAGCCTGCATGGTAAGGAAGTTTAATAAACTTTTTAAAACTAACAAATTTAATGAGCTATGAATTAAGAAGCTTCTACGAGGAAAAAGGAAAGTGAGGTGCTACAACTGCCAAGAAGAAGGGCATATAAAGAACAATTGTCTAAAATTGAAAAGCAAAGAAAAGAAAAAAGGCAAAGTTTTAGGAAGGTCAAAATAGAAGAATCTCAAAGCAATATGGAGTGAGTCGTCATCATCCACGAGATGAAACAATACACTGGACTAGCACTAATGGCTAGTCAACCGAGATGAAGACGACAAAACTACTTCTGATGAGAGCATCAATGAGGGGGGAGCATCAAACTACAAGTTTGACTCGGTAAGTGAGGTATGGATCTTACCCTGTGATCAATTATACGATACTATCAAGATGCTAAGTAGATCATTATGTAAAATTAGGACTAAATATATAAAATCAAAGAAAGATCATGCGTGCCTACTAGAAGACTTTGATAAAATTAAAATCGAGAATGTAAAATTATATGAAGAAATAGAAACATTGAAATAAAAAAAATTACATGCTCTAGTTCAAATATTTTTCAAATTTCAAAACTTAGAAATTATGGCCGACTTAATTTGTATTTTAGAAATAATAGGGGTCAAATTATAAAAATATTAAAAAAATAATATTCCTAGAAAATACTCGATAAATTCAGTACGTAGGAATTTATTTTTAATTTAAAATCTTTTGTATTTGATAAATTCAGTACTTGATAATGGACTATTAGATTTTTTATTTTGCAAGAAATTTTTATTGCTAGAAATTTGTATTTATTTTGAAATATTATTTTTAGCAACTCTTTTGTTTGATTTTAATTTGATTTAATTTTTTTCTGATAGAAAATTATGTTTTCTATTGTTGAAAATTATATGATTTTTTACCTAAAAATTAAATTTTAATATTAAAAATTTTTGGTGATAAATTTTTAAAAATTTAAATTTTTCTAAAATTAACCACTAGATTTTGAATGTTTAGAAAAATTAAAAAGAATTTTAGAAGTCAAAATATATTTTTAAGCATTTAAATTTGAAAATAATTATTTTTATACAAAAATAATTATTCTAGTTACAAGAAATATATTCTTTTGTGAAAATTTTTATAATGATCTGAATGCTTCTGTTTGACATTGTAAAATTTTTGCATAATTTTTCAAAAACTATGAATAATCCTAAATTATTTTTTTGTCAAAAATAAGGAATAATTATTAAAACTTATGTTTTTTGTAAAATAATTTTGGTAAAAAAAATACATTCTCGATTTATCTGTTTCCTATCTATAGAAAAAAAAGTTTAGATTGTTTTTGTCTTATTTTTCCTTATTTTTTGATGTGATCAAGGGGAGAAAATAATTAGATGTTAAGTTTAGGGGAGGTTTTATTTAATTAAAATTTAAATAATTTTGTTTAATACTTATATTTAAATGCCATATTTAAGTTATAATTGGTTTTACAAATTTTATTTGTTTGTTTTTACCCTAATCTTAACTCGAGTTGATTCACATTAAAAAGGGGAAGATTATAAGTACTTCGAGATAGTTTTGATGTGATCAATCGAGTTAAGTTAGGTCCTACGGATTTAATGCCTTATGTTTAAGTGTGTAGAGATTTAGGGACACAAAAAGTTGAGCGGAAGACATAGTGAGCGAAAAGTATGACACCGGAAGAGAGTTGGCAGGCTATGTGCATTCGAGGAATGAGGAGCTACGAAAGAATACACCGGTAGACAAGAAGGATGCACGTGGTGCATCCGAGGGATGAGAAGCCGGGGAGGAAGTCTACTCGAAGTGTGAGATACGACAATTAAATAATAAATGTTATTGGAGAAATAAACTTATAATTTTTTTGGAAATTTTTAGGAATTTTTGGAATTTAAATGGAGTCAATATGATATGTTTTAAGAGGATAGACCCATTAGGCTTAGAGAAAGTTTGTTTAGAATATCAATTAACATGAGAGTTGATTGATTTAATTAACTTAAAGTTGAAATTATTAACCTTGGTATATATAATGGAAACCTAAGTTTTCATTTCCCATTTCCTTTTGATTCTCTTCATTTGGCTCTATTCCAGCTGCCCTCTCCCCTCTCCCTCGATTGCCACCCACTACCTCCAGTTGAGTATCAGCAACCCCGCAGAAGTCCTCTTCTTCTCGATTTAGAGTCATCACCATCATGTCATGGGAGACCAGCATGGCAACACCGGTGCCACCTCACTATCACCGTCGCTCCGTCGTCACCGCTCCCCTCCTCACTTGCCAAACACGACTACCCCTGCTAGCCTGAGGCTCACCGCCTCCCCTCCTCACCGGCTAGATGTAACTACCCCTACTAGCCTGAGGCTCGCCGCCTCCCCTCCTCAATAGCCAAATGTGACTACCCATGCTAGCCTTAGGCCATGCTACTTGTCCGCAATTGCGGTCACACTATTAGCCCATAGCCACAACCGAGTCCACAGCCATCGCGATCTCTCCATCTCACTGTCGCCACCATCACTGATGACCACTACCAAAATCAATCACCACTATAGCTGATCTGACCAACCCAACCGTGCATCACTGCTAGAGAATAAGAAACCAGAGTAACATTGATTATCGTCGAATAATCCTATTGATTCATCATGTTTAGTAGTTAATCTAAGACATGGATTAAACTATTGGATACTTTTTGATTGGGTTGTTAGGTTAGTAAGTGAAGGAAGTGTAGGCAGTAGTAGACCACCGTTGTCTGCCGTGAACCACCATCAACCACCTCCAGATTTGGGTGAGTTTTGGATGATTCATGTATAAAACCTAATCAAATTAGGTTGTGGAATGGTCAAGATTAAATGAGGGTTAAACCTAATCTAATGAGGAGAATGGATTAATTAGGGTTAAAGTTATCTTAACTCTAATTTAAGCAATGAATTGTATTAGTGAGACCTAAACATCTATATGGTGGTTAAGCAATGATTGTGTTATGATTAGGGTCACTCTAACTAGTTTTGGGAATTGGATTTATCCATTTGATTCATATGAAGATAGCTAAATTGTATACACTGATGTAGGACTCTGATTGAGACGAGCGTCATGATGTGGGAGTCATTTGTTACGGACTGCATATAGAGGTGGGTACTTCTTGCCTTACTTCTGTTGATCTCGATTTGGTCGGCAGGGGGGGGGGGTGAATTACTTGCAAGTTAGAATTTAAAGCTTCTATTGCTTTTTCAATATAGCAATGAACATATGTTAGTTAAATAATTAATAAAAGAAATAAAAGGAAGTAAGGGACTCAAAAAATTTACTTGGTTTTTACCTGGGTCGTTGCTAATCCAAGGAAGAATTGAGCTCACTAAAAGTCTCCTTTCTTGGAGGCGGATAATCCCCTTGCAACATTGAAAGCATGAATAATAAAAACAAAGATTATAGAAGTTAAAGCAAGTGTGTTATATTTAATTCTAAGGACTAGGGTTCTATTTATAGCCCCACTAATCAAAAATATCTATTTTACTGATGTGGCATCTCTGGGCACCTGGACCTGGTCTGGGCACCCCTTGCTATGCACTTTATCTGCTCACAACTACTACGCAATGGTTCGACAATAAAATTTCTCCCTTGCATCGATGCTTGGACTGGTCCGGGCACCTAGAGTGCTACTGACATAGACCTAAACATCATCTGCAGCAATGTCTCTTCATTGAGGCGCCCCTACTATGATAGGGTGGTCCAGGTGCCCAGACCCTATCCGGACGCTTAGAGGTTAGGCGCCTGGACATGGTCTAGACTCCTAGACAAGTCATCTTCATGTTGACTTGTCCAACTTCTACGGTAAGATATGAAAATTTTATAATAAGTGTTATTAAAAAAATAACCTTATAGAATTTCTTTGAGAATTTTTAGATATTTTTTGGGATTTAAACGGAGATCGTATGACACATTTAAGGGGATGAATCGGTTGGACTTGGAGAAAACCTGTTTAAATATTCTAATTAAGTTGGAAGTTGATTAGATTAATTAACCTAAGGTTATAAAGTTTAACCTAGGTATATATATTATTTTCTCCTTCCTCTTTCTGTCTCACCTGATTCATCCCATGCCACCACTGTTCATCGCCAAACTCCTCCTACCCTGATCTCGCCAACCATGTCGTCGGTCGTTGAGGGAGTTGCTGATAGCTCCTAGCCACTGTTGACCCTTCCCCTCTCCCTCTTCCTCTTCCCCAAACCCTTCCTCAGCCGCTTTCTCCCCAATCCCGATCGCACCACCCCTTTCCCTATGCCGACCACCAATCGACGTCTGCATCTCCTCGCTTGATCACCTGAATCCCATGCGCCACCAACTTCTCTCTAATCATGAGTAGGAAGCTTCCCATTTCCCAACCACTTTTTTACCTCATGTCATTACCGCCGCCTCTCTTGGCCAATCGTCGACGAGTGCCCTTCACGCGAGGCTGAATCGGTAATGCCACAACCGTCGATCATGGTGAGATCTACCGCTTGTTGCCTTTCTGTTTTGCCGAGCTAGAGGAACGAAGCAGCCATGATCGTTGCCCTCTTTGGTCATAGCAGGAAGACAGTGGTCCCCTAGCTTGATGACGCCATCTTCTCTTCTCTGTGTGCCATTGTTTTCTTTGTCTGAGTTGTGCCCTAGCGCTGTTGTGTCTATGCCATCGCCATTGTTCTCATCCTGGTTGCTCCTCTCTGGCCACAAGCAGGAGGTTACCGGTAATTTCTCTCCATCGTTGCTCGATTGCTTGGCTACCGGGAGTTGGTATCTACCGAAAGCAATTTATCGACATATTTGGGGTAAGGCTGTTGAACGGAGCTTGAAGTGAATTGCAAGGTTAATTGACAGATTCATTGATTGGAATTATTAGGCTAGCAAGAGAAGGAAGGGGAGGCAGTAGTTGACCATCTTCCGACTATGAAACCCCTCCGGTTGTGAGCCACCATTAGCCACCACGAATTTGGTGAGTATGTGGAATGATTAGGTTAATTCAATTAGGCGTTCTTGACCCTAATTGGGATTATGTTTTATTAATTGAATTATGGTAGATTGGTATGATTTGTAGTCTATGTTGCAGAGTTTTGATTCGATTTGAAGCAAACTCTTGGACATGAGGATACTTAGTGTGACTTATATTTAAGGCGAATACTTCTTCCTTGGCCTCTATAGTTCTTTGAACTTAATGCATGGATTATTAGTTGGATTATGTTGCCTTATCTTTACTCCACTAGTATTTTATCTGTGTTTGATACTTATATACCTGATCTTTGAGTTAATCTCTTTATTGTCTATACAGTCTCACTGTTTGATATTCTTATTCTGTAGAGTACACACGTGTATGATGTGTACAATAGGAATTTACATTAGGATTGTTTATATGTTGTAGTGTACATGTTGGGTAGCCCGCATCGTGGTAGAACACGTTTCGTAAACATGCACAATAGAAAATAAATAAATAATAATTCCTAATTATTACATCACACACACCATATGCATACAAGGATACAACATGTCAGACATGATCACATAATTAAAATTTTATGGAAAGTAAATTTACACTAGGTATACCTAACAGATGATGCGTAGAAGATTCCATTAGATGATTCGGAGTGGGAAGGAGATCGACCAAGCGGCACATGAGTCTCGCCTCTACTTGTATCCATGCCGAGCTATCTTTGAGATGACTTCGATAAGTCCAAGTCATGTCTCCGCTTCGGTACTAGCGGAAGGTGGGAGACAGTTCGATTCGAGAGAGGGATTATAGTCTAATTTATACCCAGCAACAATTGCAACCAAATGGTACAAATCAACCAGTGAGCCTATCAGAAAGTTGTTGTCTGGCAGTGATAAAGTCGCTGTCGGTGGCTGTAGTAGACGGAAAAAGACTCCATTGACCTGTGGTGAGCCGGCGGAACGAGGTCAGATGGCTGGCGACTCTAGGAGGGTGATGACAACACATGTACAACAGCTCTCGCTGCTATTAGGTGGTGGACCATGCTACTGTCGGCAGTGTAGCCGATGACAATGGTCTCTAGAGTCAACAGGTGACCACCGGAAGGCAGCAAATGGCCGATATTGACGTTGGGTGGCTCCTTACTCTGATCAATAGCAGCACTAGTTAGCAGCAGGTGGTCCAACCAATAGTTTGTCGGGGCTTGCTTCTGACGATGGGCTATTGCGGCAACACAAGAGGAGAAGTCCTCTCTTGTCTTGATCAGCGATGACAAGGAAAAGGGAAGCTTCCCTTTTTTTTCTTCGTAAGTGGTGGAAGAACAGAGAAGGGAGAGGAGACAAACGTGAGAGAGAAAGAAAAAAACAATTTTTCTATATATATATATATATATATATATATATATATAAAGATACCAATAGCCTTCAATTTAGTTCAGAATCAAACCATATTGGTTCAATAACCAAACCTCTTTTAATTATAGAACCAAACCAATTTAGTTCATTAATTTAAACTAAAGAGTGTCCAACTCGCCTTCAAAATATGTGACTCATCTTCGCTTCCATTGCGCCATTCTGATTCCATATTTGCTCTTCATCTGGTCTAACCAGATTTAATCTCTCTTGATATGAGAATCTAATTTTCAAACTCATTTTATGTCTCTTAGATAAACTCATAGTGTGTGCGACCTTATAGGTTCCTAGTTTATGTTGACCGCCCATAATTAATCATTAATTATGGATCGATCATGAGTGGCACCTAGTAATACATCATGATCGCAATTGACTAAAAAATTATAGGTTGATCTCAAGACCACTTTCGAACCTTTTAGCAGCTATAGTAAATCGTGCCTCGTTCTTTTCACTCATCTTATATCTACTTAGTTCAGGACATGGTTTATGTGTCAGTCCCCACTAGGCTGACTACGTCACACCTAGCCCAAGTAAAACTTCCTCATCCCGTGGATTCAAATTACTCCGACATATGTCTAAGAGTCCAACACTCTTAACATGTAATGCTTTGACCAAAGAATTTGATTAATAATCTTGAGGAGTAACCATAGGGTATACGTCTCCTCATAAGGAGCAGTGAATCCTATATGGGCTATCCAAATACCTTCGAGTACTTCACTTATACCCAATCATCCCAAGTCCACATCTCCAAGGAGATGCTTGCTTAAGATGTTAAAATATAAGTCCCCATGACCAAGATGACTTGAATACCGTAAGTTGAAGGAAACTTGCACTCGAGTTGCAGTAAGAGCTTTATTGACATATCTAATGAACTAGTTACCATAACTAGTATCCACGTTTAACTCTCGACATCCCAATGTCTCCAACTAGTGAGAAATAGCTACTTGGTTAGACCAAGGAGTATAACTCATGTTGGTCTATCAGAATTGATGATGTCTGAACTCATCAATTCATCAACTAGGGAATATTCCAATAGATTCATAATTACACATGTAGAGATACTCATAAGTTGTGATCTAATCACAAGTTATCTCATACTATGAATCGTATTGTGGACATTCAGTATATGAGTTTAAGATTCAATCATACACATAGAGAATGTGTACCTAAATAGTGAATATATATTTATCAAATAAATAGTAAAAATCATAAGGCAATTGTCTTATGACATTCCTCAAAAACTAACACTCCCACTAGGCCTAATGCCAATCGCCATGGTGTCCAACACCATAGGTCTCTACATAACTCTCAAAACTCGTTTTGAGGTAGAGGTTTCATGAAAGGATCCACTCAATTTGCATTTCATTCCTACTCATGATCTTTTGATCACATGATAATGACGAAGCACATGTTTAGATCATTTCTTGCTTAAAACTTTTCCAATTTATTGCGCTTACATTTTAAGGTGAATACATGCCCATGCTTGGACTTGGAATTATCCTTGTCCATCTGGAAACTGGTTTCAGTATACCCATGTATAATCATATCACCTCTTCCATATACCAAGACTAAATCTTTAGTTTTCAAGGATTGCCTTGACAACCACCCAACGATCCATGCCTGGATTCGATTGATATATGCTCATGATGTTTAGAGCATACGATATACTAGGCCTCGTACATATTATAGCACACATGAGTGATCTTATAGCTTACGCCAATGGATCTAACTCATGTGAGTCCTCACGTCTTATATGCTTAGACACATAGACTTCAAAAGGTGAATCACAACCTTTCTTAGATTCCAACATGCTAAACGACTTTAGCACTCAGTGTATATGTGTAGACTGCAAAAGACTAAGCAACATGTTTGATATATCTCTATAGTTCTAAATCCAAAGGATATAGGTTGCTTCTCTCATATCTTTCATGGAGAATATTTTAGATAACTAAAGTTTAACTGACTGTATATTGGGCACATTGTTTCCTATAAGTAATATGTCAATAATATATAATACTAGGAACATGATTACAGTGCCACTAACCTTTATATACACGCAAGGTTCTTATAGATTTTGTGAGAAATCAAACTCTCATCAATGTCAGTTTTTCATCTTAAAAACTCATGTGCTCCCAATAGGTATACTATACCTTCGGGTGGATGCACCAAGTTCCAAACTTGGCTATACATGGAATCCATTTTTTGATTTCATGGTTCTCAACCACGAGTCCCTTTCTGAACTTTTTAGAACTTCTCCATAACTAGTAGCCTCCTCATCCACAGTGAGTGATAGACCTCTCGATTTACTTATGAGAAATCCATGTTTCTCGGGAATTAGACATGCCCTACTTGATCTATGAAGTAGCGGTGTATTAACAGGTTCAGCTGTTACCACATCCCAATGATTAATCAGCTATGGGTCATATTTAGGTGTCTCTTCTATGTTTATTGGAGTCACTTGAACTACTCTTAGATCAACCTCACTCCCACTTGATTTCTTGCAAGAGAAACCCTTTCTCTAGAAATACAATGCCTTCAAATGAACATATTTTGTTTTAAGGGATCACAGAATTGGCAACCCATAGTTTCCTTAGAGTAACCAATTAATAGACACTTATCAGACTTAGCATCTAGCTTCTCTGATACAGTTTTCTTCCTATAAGAAAGATATCCTTATATCTTCAAATAAGATAACTAAGGGTTTAACTAGTCCATATCTCAAATAGATTAGCCGAGACTGCCTTAGTTGTGAGTTTGTTTAGCAAGTAAACAACTGTCACAAGTACGTAACCCCAAAAGGCACACTACAAGAAAATCCTCATTCAACAACACTCAAACGACAACGGTTTTATGCCAAATTGTTGTCTTTTTACCTTTTAACAACGGTTTTAACAAAAACCGTTGTCTTTTAGCAGTTTTTTTTACTTACGACAACGGTTTTTAAAAACTGTTGTCTATTTATATTTTTTTGGGGCTACGACAATAGTTTTTAAAGGTTACGACAATAGTTTTTAAAAACTGTTGTCTGTGTGTATTTTTTTGGGATTACGACAACGATTTTTTAAAACCGTTGTCTATTAAGTGTTGTTGAATACCATTGTTTTTTTCCTTCGCCATTTTTTCCCTTTGCTATTTTTTGCCGCTGCGTTTTTTCTTTCCCTCTCCTCGAAATTTTTTGCCGCCGCATTCCCCCCTTTACATCCCTAAGAATTTTCGTCCAACCTATAATCTCTTACTTCACATTTTTTTTTCTCTTTCCTCTCCCGGCCTTAAACCTGCCGCCCCTTCTCCTTTCCTCTCCCAGCCCTAAATCCATCGCCCTTCACGACTCGTAGCGAACCAGTCGCGGGGAGGGAGAGAGATGGCCAACAGAGACCACAAGCGTAGGAGCAACCAGGGGGGATCAGCAACGGAGGTCGCATTATCTAGAGGACGATGATGAAAAATCCCCAGCTGGAGGGGCTTTAACCGTCCTTCTTGGATAGCTTCAAATCCATGGAGAACGATGATGGAGTTTCTTTGGAAAGTGGCGAAAGAAATCCTCTACTGGATAAGGTGGCTCTCAGATCTCCTTTCCTACCGCTTTTTTCATTGTCGTTTTGTTCATGCTGATCATGAATAAAGATGGCGATTTAGCAATTAAATCTTGTTCCGACCTCTGAAGAAACTTGAATTTATTTTGTTTTACTTGTTCTTATAGGTTGGTAAATTCGCTAGTGGGTTCCTAAGAACCCTTTGCCGTCTAGGGTTAATAAGTCCATTCCATGGTTGAAATTTCTGTATTTTTCCTGCACTTTTGCTTCATCTATAGTCTCTTTCCCTTATTTTTTCCTTTTTTAAAACCTCAGTTGCTCGATCTGCAGAACATCTATCTCAATGGGCATTTGGGTGGAGTTTCTTGTTTTTACATGCGTAGATTCGTGAGGTTTAACTTTATTTGTGGATAATTTTTACAGGGTAAACCATTGTTCCTTGATTGGCGCACCTTGAGTTGTTGTGAGGATGACTAATTTTACAAGTGCAGTAATGATTTTCTCTCCTTCCTTTGAAGTTCTATAAGCCATTGTTCCTTTATCTTATCGTGAATCTTAGAGTTGTGGCAAGGAAGCTGCAATTTCTGGCAAATTCACGTCCCCTGAACCATCATTTATAAGGAAGCTGCAATTTCTAGGAAGCAGAAAAGACTCACAAGGTGTTAGAACAAAGGAGCAATTTGAGACACTTATGTGCTATCTAGAAGAAACATTTGAACTACAAAAGTGTGTTGTGGCAACAGGACAGAAGTTCACAGAAATGCAGTCCAAAACTAATTCTATCTTTTCTGGAGCTGATGCACATGATAAATCTATAGGCTTCAACTTGAGGCAGTTTGCTGATATCATTAGAACTTCAAAGGAACAACTCTAAGATTCACAACTCTAAGTTCACATGATAAATCTATACCAAATTTTAGTGAGTTGTGTCAATTTTCTAATCTATTCTAACTAATTTATAGTTAATTTCTTTAAATCTCTCCTTTTTAAAAAACTTCTCAATTTTGTGAGATGATGATTGTTTTTTGAAAACAAAATGAGATAGACTATTGCCGATACTGATCTAACTCGGATACTCCTAGCTACATCATTGTTTCCCTTTATGTATATTTGAAAAGTTAAACAAAATATCATGCAATAGTATTTGGAGTGCTTTTACTGTGACTAGATTCTACAAGTATGATGATCTCGTATGGACTGGCAAATGAGATACTAGTTCATTACTTACTAGTTACCTGGACACTCATTGCAGAACCAATCATCAAGGCATTTTGAAGACAATGGTTCTGAGGAGATCGATTAAAGATCTGAACCACAAAGTGTAACTTCCTATCTCCAAGGCACCACCAATAATCTTAGGTAAGTATCGATTATATTTTTCTCATACTTTATGTGATAGCCTTTGTCTTATCAAGAATGGATACTAACAATATCTGGTAGTACATCCTATGAAAATTAATTGAACAATCATATATTCCTAAATACTTGAACGTTAGTAATATGCTATGTTGATGTTGCAGCATTTTCGTTCCTGGAAGGTATTTCTTTCAATGGCATTGGCATAAACTTAGTTTTGTATCTTGGTTCTATCCTTCATTGGCCTATTTCCTATGCAGACATACATAATCAATTAGTAGATAGGATGAGTGGTGCATCAATTAATCAATTAGTTTTGGTGCCAAGTTGCAATGGGTAATGAACATCTTTAATATCATTTTCAATTGACTATTTTAGTGAATTGTATGCACTAATTTTGTATTTGTGTGTAGTTTCCATTGGAATTTGTCTGTCATTAAACCTCATAAGGAGATTGTTTACGTGTTGGATTCTTTAAGTCATTGCATTTGTGATGAAGATTGGAAATATGTTATGGAAATGTGAGTTTATATATGTTTTTTTTAATATGTATTTAATTTAGTCATAAAACACTTATATATCAACTATGTTGAATGTATATATGAAGGGCGTTAAGATTATTTAATTCGAACAATGGAAGGAAAGGAAGAAAGCATGTACAATGGGAAGTAATCAAGGTATGTGTACTTCTATTTCAATCAAATATTTTAATATGTATATTTATCATTAACAATATTAATTGCCTTTAACGTAGGCTCTTAGGCAACCAGATGCGAAACAATGTGGTTATTACGTGATGAGATTTATGAGACAAATTACTGAAGAAATTGCAAAGATCGAGGGGGATACACTACCATCAATAATAATATTATCTTTATCATCTCAAATAATTAGAAGTTATTTAGTTATTATTTTTTCCAATTAATTATATTTTTTTCTTTAAGATCATATAATTTATGTGTGTTCACAGTTCACAAAAGCGGAATACTCTCAAGAAGAAATTGATGAAGTGCACTCTGAAATAGTCGAATGCATACAAGATCATATTTATGAATAGGTATATACATGAGTTCATTTTATTGCATTTGACAATGATAATATTCAGTTAAATTGAAACAAATTGACAATGTTTCAACATAGGAAACCAACGTCTATTTTTTAGGATCTGCTATATGAAAATACTATATGAGAAGTTTAATTTACAGTATATCACAATGAAGAAAATAATAAACCTTGTTAGCCAGTTGTTGTTATATACTTTACAATCTCTAAAGCTCTATATTACTGGAGACTTGCTAGACTTCTTGTTGTTGAATTGGATTAAAATCATGTGATTTTTATTTTCACAGAAAGTAAAAGGGTGTTTAATATTAATAAGACAAGAGCAGCTTATTAAGAAAAATAGAAACTCAAGTTGAGAAGGAATTTGAGCAATACTGAACAATTCAAGAACTATATTCTGAAACTAAATTGTTTAGAATTTTGTATCCAGTATTAAGACTGGGTACCTAATTTGGTAATTATTATGTTCAAGATTAAATTGAAAGAAATGTGATGTGAGAATCATTATGTGACCGAATGGTAAAAGGAGATCAGAAGTTAGCTAGATTGTAGAATTATAGTACTGCAGAATCTGAATATAGAAGCCAATTTATAGGAATCAGAATTGAATTGCAGAATGGAAGGAGTTATAGGTTCATAAATTAGAAAATTAAGGAAATAATTGGAAAATAACTTGGAGTCTGAGTTTTGGAACTGAAAATAGTGAAGACAGCATTTGCAGTATAGTGCAAATTCTATGCAGTGCAGATTCTATGCAAGTCTTGTAAAGGCTAAGAATTGAATTGAAATGAAGGAAGTATACTTTAACTGATAATTAATGAAATGTTTCCCTAGGCATATATCTAAGGAAATCAAGCTCAGGTTTTGAGAACATTAGAAAAAAAAATCAGCTTGAATAATATTGAGATTTTGAGATAAGTTTGCTATAATACAATGGAAACCAAAATAAAGTTTGTCTTATTAATTTGTTGTTGTTGTTTGTGCCTAGAAAGAAGTATTGTTATCATATTCAATTGTGTACAGCATCTTTGTCATCATCATCTTTATGCAATTTACTCTGGGGAAATGACTTAACTTGCAATCGTATGCTATTTACCTCAGGGAAAAGATAATGACCATACCCAGAAAGGAGAAGAAAAGAGAAGCTAGGAGGGAGGAGAAAGCACAGGGTGTTTAGAAAGCATACATAAACTCTGCATAATACCTTAGGGGAAAGGCTGCAGTTCTCGATATGGTGTTTAGAAGATGCACAGGGTATTTAGAAGATGCACAGGTAGAGAAGATTTGATCCAACAAAACAAGATATTTTGGACTTTATATATATGTGTGATATATTGTTATGGGTACTATTTAGTTTTGTAAACTTTTGTGATGTTTGGATGTTGATGTTTGGTACTTTAATGATGTTTGGATGATGATGTTTGGTACTTTAATGAAATTTGCACTGGATGATGATGTTTGGATCGGATTGTAGGTTTTTGATATATGATATTTTGTAGATATATTATTTAAATAAATTAATGGTTATTAAATGATGGAAAAAATTCAGTTTTTTATTTATTGTCAAAATATTGTATATTGTACCCAAAGACATCAGTTTAAATATGTGAAATTGTTGTCAATGACATTTGATCCGGGAGTAAGAATGGGGGACCCCATTCAGCAGAGTCAACGCCGCGAGGAGGTCCAAAGGCAATAGGTCAACCATAAGCTTGGCCGAGCGGATAAGGAGGACGACGACTGGCTGAGGCTTCCGAGCGGAAGCAATACACCCCGCCGGAGACGGGGTTCCGACGCTCATGATGAATAGTAGGTAGTGCCGAGCGGATGGCCGGCTCAGCCGAAGGAATAAAACATCAACACTGCGAAGTCTAGAGTACATGACCGAGAATCTCCCGAGCGGATCATCACATCCGACCGGTCGGACGCGAGGATACCGCCGAGCGGCCGGACGCTCGACGGGGAGTAAGAAAAGGCAGGGATAGAAACATCTTCTGACAGCAGATGATACGCAGAATCTTAGGACGTGAGCTCACTGTCCCATCAGAGACGTGCTCATACTGTAGCAGTAAGGAGTCAGGCAAGTTCCTCTGACAAGCCCATACTGGGTATGGGCTAAGGACACGTGTGTGTGCCTCGGTATATGTGCATCAGCCTCCTCAGAAGTCTATATAAGGCCTCCACTTCTTCAACCGGAGGTACGCGAGTCCTCATTCTGGAGCCACCTTCTTCATCTATTCCTCGCCTGACTTGAGCGTCGGAGGGCCGTTGCCGGGACACCCCTCCCGGCTCGGTTTTGTTGCAGGTTCGCCGGAGCACTCGAGGATCTAGCGAGGGGGCGCCACGTGCCCAGCGTCCGTTGACTCCTGGTTCGGACAGGATCAAATTGGCGCCGTCTGTGGGTACGCTCCTGCATTCGAACAAGAACAATGGACGAGGCTGGACGACAGCACACGGTGGCGCTTTCAACAGAAGAACTCGACGCTCTGGTCGAGATGAGGGCCGCCAAACTTGTGGAGCAAAAACAAAAAGCATCAGCCGAGCGGCCGGAGCAACAAGCAACATCTGCGTCTGGTGGCCGAGCGGAAGTACCTCAAGCCACCGTCGCATTCCATCGGGCTTTATTTCGCACTCCTGAAGCCGTACCAGCTCGAAAAGATAGAGGATCTTCTTCAGATGAAATGCCAAGGCGGGATGACAAGAAGGGGAAAGCTCCCCGAGCGGACTCATCTCCCGAGCGGATCAATCGCCAATTTTCGGAGGCTATTCTACGAGGCCCTCTGCCCAAGCACTACGTGCCTCCGACGATCGGCGAGTACAATGGAACAACTGACCCGGATGATCATCTGGGTAAGTTTGATAACACGGCTACGCTCCATCAATATACAGATGGAGTAAAATGCCGAGTCTTTCTTACCACTCTCTCGGGATCGGCTCAACGGTGGTTTCGGAGGCTGCCGGACGGATCCATCACTAGCTTTAAGGACCTCCGAATGACCTTCCTCCACCACTTCGCCAGCAGTCGGCGTTATCAGAAGACAAGTGTCAGCTTGTTCGCCATCAAGCAAGAGCCGAGAGTATCGCTTCGAGCTTACATCCAGCGATTCAACCAAGTGGCGATGGATATCCCAACGGCCACATCGGAGACGATGATGAATGCTTTCACGCAGGGCCTTGTGGATGGGGACTTCTTCTGGTCGCTCATCTGAAAGCCGCCCCGAGATTATGATCACATGCTACATCGGGCCAACGAATACATAAACGTGGAAGAAGCGCAAGCCGCCCGGAAAAAGGAAACTCCAACCGAGCGGGCACCTATTCATGCCGAACGGAAACAGCACGCCACTCAGCAGCCACCCAGAGGACCGAGGGCCGAAGCAATCCGATCCCCCCACGCCAAATCGCACGTACAAGAAGTGGATGCCGCTCGGCCCAAGCCAAAGAAGAGATGGACCCCTATGTTCTGCTCCTTCCACCGGACGGATACGCACAACACGAGGGATTGTCGAAGTCTTCCCTTCGTGGCTAATCCCGTTCCCAGGAATGCCGAACGACGGTCTCCTCCCATCGACAGGAGACAAAGGACCCATGAAGCTGACCGGACCCGCACTGAGAGGCGACATCAACAGACACCCGATTGGCACCGATCTCCGAGACAGGAGAATCGCCGGGCGTCCAGAGAACGGTCCCGACCGTCCACTCGGGAAGAGGAAAACAGGAGCAATACTTCTCGAGGCGAGATCAACGTTATTGCTGGCGGGCCGACCGGAGGAGACTCCAACCGAGCCAGAAAGGCGGGCGTTCGGCAGCTACAGATCCACGCAGTCGGCTGTAGCCAAGAGCGGGCAAGTGGACCAGAAATCACTTTCGGGCCCGGAGACTTAGAAGGAGTAGAAGTGCCCCACGACGACGCTCTGCTCATTAAAGCGGTAATAGCAAATTACACTATTCACCGCATATTTGTTGACACAGGGAGCTCGGTCAACATCATATTCAAGAAGGCTTTCGATCAGCTGCAAATTGATCGAGCCGAGCTGCTGCCCATGACGACCCCGCTTTACGGGTTTACGGCAACGGGTTCACCGGTGACAGATCCTACCGGCTACCTCACCGGAGAAGAGCCGCCAGAGGACCAGACAATAAACTTCGTGGTGGTCGACTCTCCTTCGTCCTACAACGTCATTTTGGGACGACCGGCCCTCAGCGAATTCCGAGCGTCCATCAGAAGATCAAGTTCCCCGTGGAGGACAAAGTAGGAGAAGTACGTGGAGATCAGCTAGCAGCTCGGCGGTGCTATATATAGATGATCCGAGCAGAAGCCTGTTCCGCTCGGAAGGTGCCCCGAATCGAGGTACATGCCATAACCGAGAAACCTCCTGCTTTAATTTATGATGAAAAGGAGGAGGTTCAGATCCATCCGACCCGATCGGAGGCTACGACTTTTATCGCCTCTGATCTGGAGGAGGAGCAGAAGGAGGAGCTGATCCGATGCCTCCAACGAAATCATGATGTCTTCGTCTGGTCGACACATGAGTTGCCCGGAATTTCACCGAGCCTAGCGCAACATGAGTTGCATGTCCGACCGGACGCCCGGCCGATAAAGCAGAGAAAAAGAGATTTCAGTGCCGAGCAGAACTCCATCAACCGGGCGGAGGTCGAGAAGCTTCTGGAGGCCGGCCACATACGAGAAGTGCAATTCCCGAGCTGCCTGGCTAACGTAGTATTGGTCTCCAAGCCGGGCGGCAAGTGGAGGGTCTGTATTGATTTTCGGGACTTGAATAAAGCATGCCCCAAGGACTTTTATCCTCTGCCCTGGATAGATCAGCTGGTGGACTCTACGGTTGGCTGCGAATTAATTTGCATGCTCGACACAAACCAAGGCTATCACCAGGTGCCGCTCGCCCGTGAAGATCAAGAAAAAGTAAGCTTCGTAACGGCCGACGGCACATATTGCTACAATGTGATGCCGTTCGGATTAAAGAATGCCGGGGCCACCTATCAACGCTTGATGAACAAAGTGTTCAGGGAGCAGATCGGGCGGAATCTGGAAGTCTATGTGGACGACATTCTTATCAAATCAGTCCGAGCGGCCGACCTCTTCAAAGACATGGAATAAACCTTCCTAACGCTACGCAAATATGGAGTCAAGTTGAATCCCCAGAAGTGCTTGTTCGGAGCGAAAGGAGGGCGTTTCTTGGGGTACATAGTGACCGAGCGGAGGAACATGGAGCTGGATCTGATTGACGAAGAGCGAGCCAAGGCAGCCGTTCGGCTGATGGCGTATCGTCAATGAATGAAGCAAAACTACAACCGCCGCGTCATTCCCCGATCATTCCAGGCCGGCGACCTTGTCTGGAAGAAAGTCAAGCTGGTCGGCGACGTCGGCAAGCTTGAAGCTCCGTGGGCAGGTCCCTTCAAAATCACCGAAAATCTCCGCTCGGGCGCGTATTATTTGGAGGATGAGGACGGTCGACATCTAGATAGGCCGTGGAGCGCAAACCACCTCCAGCCCTACCGGGCAGGGTGAAAGGTGTGCTAATGTGAATCATCCTGTGTACTTTTTTCAACTAAATACTTGGAATGCCGAAATGAAAAATCAAGAGAACAAATATGAGGAATTGTCATCAAGAAACGAAGGCCCCGCGCCGCTCGGCCGGAGGTAAATGGGTCAAGCCAAACGTGCAATAATCGAAGGCCCCGTACCATTCGGACGGAGGTATATTATCCGAGCCAAAATGCTCGACGAAGTAGACCCTGAGCCGTTCGGCCAGGAGTACATTATCCAAACTGGTTGGAAGGAATCAAGTGATAAAAAGGATGGCCAAAAAGCTCCGCCGAACGGAAGCGTCAAAATTAGCCTTAACGGCCGTCTAGCCCAGACGTTAAACCGTAGAGCCGCGCCGATCGGCTATAAACATCCGCGCCGACGAGCACCGTCGTTAAAGATCGAGAGCCGCGCCGATCGGCTATAAACATCCGCGCCGACGAGCACCGGCGTTAAAGATCGAGAGCCGCGCCGATCGGCTATAAACATCCGCGCCGACGAGCACCGTCGTTAAAGATCGAGAGCCGCGCCGATCGGCTATAAACATCCGCGCCGACGAGCACCGTCGTTAAAGATCGAGAGCCGCGCCGATCGGCTATAAACATCCGCGCCAACGAGCACCGTTGTTAAAGATCGAGAGCCGCGCCGATCGGCTATAAACATCCGCGCCGACGAGCACCGTCGTTAAAGATCGTGAGCCGCGCCGATCGGCTATAAACGGCCATCAGCTTGCCAATACTTCGCATTCACTGGATGCAAACGGTATAGCCAAGCACTAAACGATTTCGAGGAAAACGAGTCTACCGATTAACCTGATCGATCATCTAGTGAGAAACGCGTGGAGCTTAACTGACTCCACGAATAAGCACCAAATATACAAAAGTGGGCAATGAAGGGCAGACAGAATTAGCAGAGGAAGACAATTAAGCCGAACGGCAAGTACAAAAATTTTACATCCGCCGAGCGGATGAAATACAGAGAGTACTTGAAAGAACTCGCCTCACTCCGGGTCCTCAAAATTAAAAAAGGCGTCCAGGATATCATCAATCATGGCCGCCAGGTCGGAGGTGGGAATATGCATTCCCGCAGGAAGGTGGCCACCCTTCTTCAAGTATGCCATGGTGACCTTGACCGCCTCGGCGAAAGTTGAAGAGACGTTGCCACCGAATTTTGCACCGAACCGCTCCGAGCGGAGGTATTCTTGGCGCGCTGTTGCTAGGCGACTCGGATCTCCCTCCTTATATTGTCTGAACGCCGCTCGGGAAGCAACCAGCGAATCTTGAAGAACTTTCTGATCCACCTCCGCTTTGGTCCGTTCAGCCGAGCGCCCATCCCGTTCGGCAGCCAGTTGGGCCTCCAGCTTTTTAGATTGCTGATCTAGGGCTCGGACTTCAACTTTCATTTTGTCCAAATCAGCAACCGCCCGCCTCTTCCGGCTACCGGCGCGCTTCACGTCCCCGTCGCGCTTCTTCACCAAGTCTTCGAGTCGAGCCACCTCTGTAGCCAGGTCGGCGGCCTTCTTCTGTTCGGCCTTGAGGGCTTGTTTCTCCTGCTCGGCCGACGGACCCCCCGACACTTGGAGTTTTTCCAGGAGATCCTCCAGCTCGGCTAGCCGATGGCTAGTGGCAATTTGCTCGGCCCAACGCTGTAAGAGAAATAATGAAATCAGGAACCAAACAGTAGCATGGCACGGGAAGAAAAATGAATTTACCTGAGTGGCCTGCTGCATGTTGTTGTCGCCGAGCTGCTTGGGCGTCATGAGGGCCACTTGAATCTGCACGTCCTCAAAAAGCTTGGCGAGCGGACCCGTCAAGGTTATCTCGTGAACGGGGCTCGATGGCCGATCGGCGGATAGTAAATATTCCTCCGATGGGAATCGAAGGGTGGTCTTGATGGTCGGGTGGCCGGCCGGCACCTCTTCAGCTGCAGTCGCCTGGCCCGAGGACTCCCCTATGGTGGAAGATTCGCCCAACCGTCGCAGGCGACGACGAGTCTTAGGAGGAGAGCCAGGGGGCTGTGCGGTGGGCGAAGCCACAGGGGTCCCGATCTGTGATGGCGTGCGATCTGGTGAAGTTACGCCGATCGGCGCCTGTGGTTCCCCCTCTTGGGTCGGCGGAAGGCTGGAGTCTCTTCGACGTTTTCGCCGAACCTCCAGTGGTGGATCCCCGACCTGGGGGACTCCCAGCTTGACGGGGGCCGAGGAAACAGGATCCGCCTCAACCTCTGTTGAAACGGATGGGGCAGCTTCTGTTTCAGGGGCGGACTGCGCCCCCCCCCCCCTCTCCTGCATCTGCCGGGCGGCTGGGGATGAGACCCCGCTTGGCGAGCTCTTTTTTGGTGGCTGCTTCAATTTCCACGGACTTCAATTTCAAATGAGCGGTAGCCTTGGAGCGCCACATGACTTCAGCTACAGTGAAAGAAATTAAAATCAGTTAGACAAAAAAGACTAAGGGAGTAAAGAGTCCTTACTCATGCGGTAGGGGAGATTGGCCCGAACGGGAGATAATCCAAAAATATACAACACCCCCTTGAGAAGCAACTGGTCGATCTTGTACCGCTGACCGGATAACCAGTTCGCCGCATGAAGGTAGGCTGGATTGCTTCTGAATTTGCCGAGCTCCGGCTGGGTCGGCACAGCGGTCTACCATTTGGTCCGGAATGCTGGCCGCTCGGGAAGTCGGATATAGAAGAAAAACTCCTTCCAGTGCTTGTTGGAGGTCGATATATTATCAAAAAATTTAAAGCCTATTCTACTTTGGAAGATAAAAGTGCCCAACTCGGATTGTTTGGGGTAGAAGAAGAAGTGGAATATTTTGGGGTCAAGAGGGATATTGTGCAGCTTAAAGAGGACGACCATCCCGCTCAGCAGCCTAAAGGAATTCGGCACAAGTTGGCCGAGCGGGATGCAGAAATAATTACAAACCTCCAAAATAAATGGATGGGTGGGAAATCTAAGGCCGCCCTGGAATTGGTCTAAAAAGAAACAAATGGTGCCGATCGGCGGGTCATGTGGCCGGTCGGTCGGGTCGGATATAATTATTTCATGGTCATCGGGGATCCCATACGTCCGAACAAGACGCAGAGCACCCTCTTCATCAAACCGACTCTCCATGGTCATAAACCACGGGCCATGAACATCGATGGTGGGTACGGAAGTGCTTGCCATGACTAAAGTACCAAGAAAAAGAAGGAAGGAAGCCGGAAGAAACTCGGAAACGGAGGACAGATAAGAGTTCGCAAGAAAAGGAACGCGAGGAGTTCCACGTGAAATGGAAAGGCCGAACGAAAGGAAAGGAGAAGCTTACTGATGGAAGATGGACGGAAAGGATCACCAGAAAGCCGAAAACCACCAAGAGGCGAGAACTAGGACAGCCGCAAGGATGCAGTCGTGGGCACCTTCGACGGAGGAAGCACAATGGAACAGAAAATGCGGCGTAAGTGCGAAGACGAAGGCTTTATACGGACGAGGCTGGTTGGCCTCGTCCGTCGGATACAGGTCACGATAGACGAGGTCATCATCCAGCCGTCCATTTCAAAATGACCGGCGTCCCATCGTACGGATCATCACCACCGCGTGAGAAGAGCCAAGTGGCGCTCTGTCACCGGGCGCAATTAATGCGCCCATACCGCGCATGCTTCGACTTAATGAAAAGGATTTGTGTGATTTTCGAGAAGATTTAGACAAGCAAACATCCTCGTTGAACGACAAGGCATCCAAATCGAAGAGACGAGCGGCTGAATCCGGCATAAGGGTCGAACGGCTCAAAGAACATTATAGACGACGGTAAGGCGACGACCGCCCGCTCGGACACATAGTCCAGTCAGTCGGACTCACTGCCTCCTTCGACTAGACTTAAAGGGGAGGCAAGTGATCCGGGAGTAAGAATGGGGGACCCCATTCAGCAGAGTCAACGCCGCGAGGAGGTCCAAAGGCAATAGGCCAACCATAAGCTTGGCCGAGCGGATAAGGAGGACGACGACTGGCTGAGGCTTCCGAGCGGAAGCAATACACCCCGCCGGAGACGGGGTTTCGACGCTCATGATGAATAGTAGGTAGTGCCGAGCGAATGGCCGGCTCAGCCGAAGGAATAAAACATCAACACTGCGAAGTCTAGAGTACATGACCGAGAATCTCCCGAGCTGATCATCACATCCGACCGGCCGGACGCGAGGAAACCGTCGACCGGCCGGACGCTCGACGGGGAGTAAGAAAAGGCAGGGATAGAAACATCTTCTGACAGCAGATGATACGCAGAATCTTAGGACGTGAGCTCACTGTCCCATCAGAGACGTGCTCATACTGTAGCAGTAAGGAGTCAGGCAAGTTCCTCTGACAAGCCCATACTGGGTATGGGCTAAGGACACGTGTGTGTGCCTCGGTATATGTGCATCAACCTCCTCAGAAGTCTATATAAGGCCTCCACTACTTCAACCGGAGGTACGCGAGTCCTCATTCTGGAGCCACCTTCTTCATCTATTCCTCGCCTGACTTGAGCGTCGGAGGGCCGTCGCCGGGACACCCCTCCCGGCTCGGTTTTGTCGCAGGTTCGCCGGAGCACTCGAGGATCTAGCGAGGGGGCGCCACGTGCCCAGCGTCCATTGACTCCTGGTTCGGACAGGTTTTTGATATATGATATTTTGTAGATATATTATTTAAATAAAATAATGGTTATTAAATGATGGAAAAAATTCAGTTTTTTATTTATTGTCAAAATATTGTATATTGTACCCAAAGACATCAGTTTAAATATGTGAAATTGTTGTCAATGACATTAAAAGACAACAATGAAAAATCATTGTCAAACTGATGTTAAATAACATTGTTGGCTAAAAAGACAACGGTTTTTAACTGTTGTCATTGGCTAAAAAGACAACGATTTTTAGCCGTTGTCGTAGACAGTTCAAAACTGTTGTTGAAGAGCCTATTATTAAAGGCATACGTTCAAAGACAACGGTGAAAAACTGTTGTCAATGACAAGACAACGGGTTTTTACCATTGTAAAACTATTGTCTGTCTTCAAAGACAATGGTTAAAAACTGTTGTCTTTGAGCACCCCCTTTAACAACACAGCCTTTAACAACAGTCCGAAAGGGGCTACGACAACGGTGAAAAACCGTTGTTGTAAGGCTTTTTTTCTTGTAGTGGCATTGGGAAGACTTGCATGATTTACGTCACATGTGGTATGTAAGGCAAAGTCCATTGAGACAATATTTCATTGTCTCTTAGATAATCATGAAACTCTTGGCTTAAGTACACACCACTTCGATTGAATCAAAGTATCTTAATAATTTTTTCAAGTTATTTCTCTACTTCATTTCTGAACCCTTCTAAACTTTTCAAAAGTCTCAGACTTATATTTCATTAAATACATATATCCTAATCGTGAGTAATCATCGATGAAGGTCATGAAGTAGTTATAACTTCCTTGTGCATGAGTTGACATTTATCCTCATACATCAGTATGTATAAGACTCAATATGTCATTCTCCTATTCACCCTTTCAAATAAAAGATAACTATGTCATCTTGCCTTTTAAGCATGAAGCACACGTATCAAATGAATCCAATTCAAATGATTCAAAAATTACATACTAGTGTAAGTCGAATATGTGTTTGTTACTTATATAAAAATCTGCACTATAAGCTTAATTAAAATTTGGACTACAAGCTTAATTAAAATCTGCACTATAAGCTTACATAAAAATCTGCACTATAAGCTTAATTAAAATCTGCACTACAAGCTTAATTAAAATCTGCACTATAAGCTTACATAAAAATCTGCATTATAAGCTTAATTCTCAAATTAAATTTTAGAAATATTCTATTATTTTTCTGGAATTTTAGAATATTTTTCTGGAATTTTTAGAATAGCTGAAGTAGCAAAATTAAATAAAAACGTAAAATAGCCTAAGCGGGAATCGAACTCGAGACCTATTAGACTCTACGCCTTATAGATGACTCTAGTAGCCAAGGGGCCCCAGCAAGGGTGTGCTGAAAGAAGAGGAGAACAATTCTATTTAAGATTTAATTGGATGGTGTTAAGCACTTAATATAAATAGGGAATTAAGAGAGGAATTATTATTTTTCCAAACGACAATTTCCCTCACCCTCAAACCCCCACCGCTGAACCTCCTTCTCTTCCTCACCCTCTGGGCACAACAAGTCTCAAGAAAACTAGGGTTCCATCCCTAGGGTCGTAGGAGTACCTTCCGGCGACAATTCCGGCACGAGGGCGCTCCCTCCGCGAGAAGGAAGCGTAGAGGCAAGAGGATCGCCGAAATGATCATCTTCTCCGGAAACCTAGCAATCAGATTCGTAAGAAAACTAGCGCAGGATGTAAGTAACCCCTCACCTGCAGTATAAGTAGCTAACCGTATGCTTTTATGTTCTTAGTTTGCTTATATGTTCTTAGTGCAGCCATATGCATAGATAGAGCACACCAAGTGCTCGATAAAATGACTAGTACAGTTATATGCTACAGTAGGCATTTTAATAGCTCAGTTAAATGCCATAGATGCATTTTAAATAGCATACATAGTCTTGCTTCCATTTATATGGGACTACGGTCCAATGGGTGGGCTCCCATAGTCGCCTCTAGGTTCAGATAACCTAGCTCTAGGTTCAGATAACCTAGTAAAAGCAAGATATGATAAATCAGTTATAAACAGTATTTTACTTTATTAGTGGCACTATACTAGACCTCAGTTGTCCTTGGGTTGGGCTCCCATAGTCGTCCCTAGGTTTAGATAACCTAGTAACCCTACTAGATTCGGGACTTGCTACCTCGGGCCTAGTTAGGGATGCGCGCATAGCAAGTACAGTTGTCGGGCCCATCAGCAACATGTTTAGTATTTTTATCTATTTATGAAAATAGTTTTCAACCTTCACGAAATAAATATGTGAATACAACTTAGTTTCAGTTTAGTACTTATTGTGATGATGATTAGCTTAGCTCATGTATCAGTTTAGTTCTTATTGATACACAAATAGCCATGTTTCGAAGTTGACTGCCATGTTTCAGTATTCTAGTATGATTCTCATCATGTTTATTAGCACGACATAATTTAAAAGAAAGCATGATTTCGTTTAATGCATGTTTTTCTGAGGTAGATGGTTTCTTACTAAGCTCTCAAGCTTATAGTTTCTCATTTTCCTTATACTGCAGATAAAGGCCAAGGAAAGATGGATCAGCGGAGGTTGGAGGACAATGCGATGTGATGTGTGTGCGAAGGAACCTGGAATAAAGACCCTTGGGGAGTAGCCCATTTAAAGACCTTGTATTTCTGTTTTTAGACACTTTCTTCACTCTTAGGATGTTAAGTATCATGAACTGTGATTCTATGAATTATGCCATGCGTAGACCGTTAGTTATCTTGCTGATAGATAGTAAAATATGTATAAAGTCATGTCTAGTAGTATTGCTTCATAGTTTAGTGATTTCTGAAGGTTTTGAATGAGTTCGGGTGAGTTTCTGCTGAAATCAGAACCCCAATCGATCAGCCGATCGATTGAGGAATCTTCAATCGATCAGCTGATCGATTTGGAGAAACTCCCCGTGCACAGAATGCTATTGAATCGATCAGCTGATCGATTGAGGAATCCTCGATCGATCAGCCGATCGATTGAGACGCGACTTCCGCGTACAGAGAGCTGTTGAATCGATCAGCTGATCGATTGACCATGGATCGATCAGCCGATCGATCAGGAACTTGCTTCCTGCGAATAGAGAGCCTCTGAATCGATCATCGGATCGATTGGCCAGGCTGGATCGATCAGCCGATCGATCCAGAATTGACCCCGTGCACAGTAGCCTGTTGAATCGATCAGTGGATCGATCAGACCCCTCCAATCGATCAGTCGATCGTTTGGAATTTCTGATTTCAACTAAAAATGTCTAAGTTCAGCTTTTTTATCAAATAGAAAGTTAGTCTCCCTTCTTTAGCATATGTACAACTTTAGAAGTATATTCTGTGTAGAATTTTCCAGACTTATTAGCAAATAGCAGTGAGTTTAATTAGTTCAGCATTTCCGCACCTGGACATTTACCGATAGTCCAGTTCAGTTTAGTATAATGTACCCCCGGCCTCACAACCTAATCAGTAGAAGGCGGGTCGTTACAGAGTTGTATCAGAGCAAAGTTCCATACTTCCTCCACACACACATCAGCATTGAACCTGTAGCTTCCAAGTAAGAATACCTCTCACTTTATTTATGTTGTTTGCTTTCATGTTTATATATGATAACATTTAACATGATAATAGCAGTTATGTACCTATGATTGTATTAGTTATGTACGTTCTCTACTTCTCTAGAAAATGGTATGAAGACGCCCAGCTTGAAAGACAGCAGCTGCTGAGCCCCAGCATGAGGCAGGCAGTTCAGTGCTTCCCCCAGACCTTGCAGCAGTAGTGGCTCAGTTACAGAAGCAACTAGCTGAACAGTAACAGGAAATAGCCACCCTAAGGGCTAATCAGCAGAACACTCCCACTGTTACTCCAGAACCGAACCTAGCAACCCCAGTAGTTATAGAGGTTCCACCAGTCCAACCTACAATACCAATAGCCCCAGCAGCAGGGGCAAGGAGAGAAGCCTATCTGATCCAGTGGCAGAAAATCAAGCCAGAGAATTTCTCAGGCACCAGTGAACCATGGGATGCTCAAGCCTGGTTCAAAACACTTGAGAGTACGATGGAGCTTCTGGACTGGCCAGAACATGAAAAGGTGAAATGCGCCTCTTTCTGTCTGACAAGAGATGCACGTATGTGGTGGGAGAGAATTAAAGAGAAGCGCCCAGTGAACCAGATGACATGGGCCGACTTCGAGAGAGAGTTCTTTGAGGAGTTCTTCCACATGCGGGTCACAAACTGCCACTATAATGAGTTCACTGAATTTCGTCAGGGCAACCTTTCAGTTGAGGAGGCCGTGAAGAAATTCAACAGACTGGATCGTCTATGCCCTGAACTAGTCAGCACTGAAAGGGAACGAGTCCGGTTGATGCTCAAATGCTAAGGCCGGAAATAGCAATGAATGTGGCCAGCGGCGTTCATAGGCAGCAAACCACAGAAGAACTGATAAGTAGTGCTCTGACCACCGAACATTACCAGAACAACATCAAACAACAGAAGCAAGCCCTAACAGAGTCTAAGGGCCAAGGAGGCTCGGGTACTCAGAAACACCAGAGCCACAACTCTAATTGGAAAGGGAACTCCAGTAACAAACGTAAACCAGGGAGTTACCCAAAAGGAGGACCAGCTAGTAAACAGCCTAGCTACCCCAAGTGCTCTACTTGTGGGAAGTTCCACCCAGGAGTTTGTCGCAAGGGCACACGAGGATGATTTGAATGTGGCCAGGAAGGGCATATGGCGAAACAATGCCCGAACAAGACCAGTGCCCCTCCACCACAGCCGATTCAGTACGGAGGTAACCCAACGCAGTTACATCAGATGCATGCTGCTATAGATGGACCACACATCAGTCAAGGCAGACTAGAAGCCCCCGCAGCCACAACAAACGCGAGGATCTTCTCACTCACCAGAGAGGATGTAGCGAATGTCTCGACAGTTGTTACAGGTCAGATTAGTATTTTACAGCAAAGTGCAACTGTCTTATTCGATACTGGGGCAACCTATTCTTATATATCCAGGGCATTTGCTGAAAAGTTAGCAATACCTCCAGATGCACTTAGTGGTCAATTTTTGACAACATTACCTTCAGGCGAAATCATGGCATCCACGCACTGGCTTCGAGCAGTGCCAGTCATTATAGCAGACAGAGAGCTTTTTGGTGATCTGATAGTGCTAGATATGGCTGACTACGATGTCATCTTAGGAATGAACTTTCTGATCAAGTACGGTGCCTCCATAGAGTGTCGTAAACAGAGAGTTGTATTCCAACCCGAAGCAGGAGTGCAGTTTGGGTACATCGGAGAACCAAAGAGGAAGGCCAAGAAGTTTCTCTTAGCTCTGAAAGCACAGAAACTACTTGATTCAGGATGTATGGGGTTCTTAGCACATGTAGTCAATACCAGTCAAGACAAGGACCAAAAGCTAGAGGAGGTTTGAGTTGTATGTGACTACCCAGCAGTCTTCCCTGAGGAGTTACCAGGCCTAGCACCAGACAGGGAGATTGAATTTGAGATAGAACTTATCCCCGGTACAAACCCCATCTCCAAAGCACCCTACCGCATGGCTCCAGCAAAATTAAAGGAACTTCAGGAGCAACTACAGGAGCTGCTTGACAAGGGCTTCATACGCCCTAGTCACTCACCATGGGGAGCACCTGTATTGTTCGTGAAGAAGAAGGACGGGAGCATGCGCCTGTCAATAGACTACCGGGCACTAAACCAAGTCACAATCAAGAACAGGTATCTTCTTCCCATGATAGATGATCTGTTTGATCAGCTAAAGGGAGTAGCAGTGTTCTCAAAAATAGATCCCAGATTGGGATACCACCAGGTGAAAGTTAAAGAAGGTGATATACCCAAGACAGCTTTCAGGACCAGATACGGACATTATGAGTTCATAGTCATGCCCTTTGGCGTGACGAATGCTCCAGCTACTTTCATGGACCTCATGAATAGAGTATTCAGAGAATACTTAGATAAGTTTGTTATCGTGTTCATCGAAGACATTCTTATCTATTCTAGAACTCTAGAAGATCACGCAGAGCACCTGAAGATAGTACTGCATACCCTTCAGCAGAACCAGCTGTACGCCAAGTTCACGAAATGTGAATTCTAGCTCGATCAGGTATCTTTTCTGGGTCACATCATCTCCAAAGATGGTATCATGGTAGACCCCAGTAAGATAGAAGCTGTGAGTAACTGGAAAAGACCTAAGAACGCCAGTGAAATCAGAAGCTTTTTGGGACTAGCAGGATATTATAGAAAATTCGTAGAGGATTTCTCCAGGATAGCCTCCCCACTGACAGCTCTCACTAGGAAGAACAGAAAATATCAATGGGCAGAGGACTGTGAGAACAGTTTCATGGAGCTCAAAAGAAGATTGACCAGTGCACCCATTCTGACTCTGCCAGAAAACACAGACAACTTTGATATCTACAGTGATGCCTCTAAATTGGGACTAGGAGCAGTACTAATGCAAGAAGGTAAGGTGATCACCTATGCCTCCAGACAACTCAAGACTATGAGTGGAACTACCCTACTCATGACCTTGAGCTTGCAGCAGTTGTGTTTGCCCTTAAAATTTGGAGACATTACTTGTATGGAGCTCAGTGCAGAGTATATACAGATCATCAGAGTCTGAACTACTTTTTCACTCAGAAGGATCTGAATATGCGACAACGCAGATGGCTCAAGCTGGTCAAAGACTACGACATAGACATCCTCTACCACCCAGGAAAAGCCAATAAGGTGGCAGACGCACTTAGCAGAAAGTCCAGTGCTACCTTACTATCCCTAGCAGCCATGTCACCGCCCCTACAAAAGGAGATTATAGATTTTGGTCTCGAACTTATAGTTGGACAACTCTCTACTATGACATTAGCGTCCCCTGCTTGGTGACATTCAGACAGCTCAGGATCAGGACCCTGAAATTCAGAAAATCAAGCAAGGGTTAGCAGAATCAGAAAGTGGAGAGTTCAGAGTATCTGATAGTGGGGTATTGTATTTTGGTGACAGACTATGTGTTCTAGATCAGGACGAACTATGAACGAAGATCCTAGATGAGGCTCACAGGACTCCTTATGCGATGCATCCTGGTTCCACCAAGATGTACCAAGACCTAAAGAAACGTTTTTGGTGGCCTGGGATGAAAAGAGATATCGCTAGATATGTCAGTACTTGTCTGACCTGTCAGAGGGTCAAGACAGAACACCAAAGACCAGGAGGAGTTCTGCAGCCTATTCAGATCCCAGAATGGAAGTGGGAGGATATTTCTATGGATTTCATAGTGGGACTACCCAGAATCACGAATGATTTTGATGCCATCTGGGTAATAGTTGACAGATTGACTAAGTCAGCCCACTTCTTAGCTATCAGGATATCCTACTCTATGGAACAGCTAGCTATGTTGTATCTTAACTAGATCGTCAGACTGCATGGAGTTCCACGAATCATCATTTCAGATAGAGACAGTAGGTTCACGTCACACTTCTGGGAGTGTGTACAGTCAGCATTGGGCACTAGGTTAAAGTTTAGCACAGTCATCCATCCTCAGACAGATGGTCAGATGGAGCGAGTAAATCAGGTACTCAAAGATATGCTCCGAGCATGTGCCCTAGATTTCAAGGGAAGTTGGTGCAAATATCTATGCTTAGCAGAATTTGCATACAACAATAGCTATCAGGCCACTATCGGTATAGCACCCTACGAGGCTCTCTACGAGCGGAGGTGTAGATCTCCAATCTACTGGTATGAAAGTGGTGAACAGAAAGAACTAGAACTTCAGACAGATCTAGTGGCAAATACCACAGCAGCTATACAGCAGATCCGCCAGAGGATAGAGACAGCTCAGAGCTACCAGAAAAGCTATGCCGATACACGGCGCCGACCTTTAGAGTTTTCAGTTGTAGATACGGTATTTCTCCGAGTGGCTCCCATGAAGGGAGTAATGCATTTTGGGAAGAAGGGCAAATTGAGTCCCAGATATGTGGGACCATACCTTATCATCAGAAGAGTTGGAAAGGTAGCATATGAGCTAGAGCTACCCCAGGAGATGTCAGCTATTCATAACGTATTTCATGTCTCTATGCTGAAGAAGCATATCCCAGATGCCACCCAGGTAATTGAGCCCCAGTTGGTACAAGTCCGCGAAGACCTCAGCTATGACAGTCGACCTATTCAGATAATAGACCGAGCAGTTAAGAAATACGGAACAAGGAGGTACCATTAGTAAAAGTTATTTTGCAAAATCACACAACAGAAGAGGCGACTTGGGAGACAAAAGCTAGTTTGAGACAGAAGTACCCCGAGTTATTCTAAATTTGAGGACGAACTTTTTATAATGTATAGGGGATTGTAACGCCCGAAAAATCTCAAATTAATTTTAGAAATATTCTATTATTTTTCTAGAATTTTAGAATATTTTTCTGGAATTTTTAGAATAGTCGAAGTAGTAAAATTAAATAAAAATGTAAAATAGCCTAAGCGGGAATCGAACCCGCGACCTATTAGACTCTACGCCTTATAGATGACTCTAGTAACCAAGGGGCCCCAGCAAGGGTGTGCTGAAAGAAGAGGAGAACAATTCTATTTAAGATTTAGTTGGATGGTGTTAAGCACTTAATATAAATAGGGAATTAAGAGAGGAGTTATTATTTTTCCAAACGACAATTTCCCTCACCCTAAAACCCTCACCGCCAAACCTCCTTCTCTTCCTCACCCTCTCGGCACAATAAGTCCCAAGAAACCTAGGGTTCCATCCCTAGGGTCGTAGAAGTACCTTCCGGCGACAATTCCGGCACGAGTACGCTCCCCTCCGCGAGAAGGAAGCGTAGACACAAGAGGATCGCCGAAACGATCATCTTCTCCGGAAACCTAGCAATCAGATTCGTAAGAAAACTAGCGCAGGATGTAAGTAACCCCTCACCTGTTGTATAAGTAGCTAACTATATGCTTTTATGTTCTAGTTTGCTTATATGTTCTTAGTGCAGCCATATGCAGAGATAGAGCACACCAAGTGCTCGATAAAATGACTAGTACAGTTATTTGCTACAGTAGGCATTTTAATAGCTCAGTTAAATGTCATAGATTCATTTTAAATAGGATACATAGTCTTGCTTCAGTTTATATGGGACTACGGTCCAATGGGTGAGCTCCCATAGTCGCCTCTAGGTTCAGATAACCTACCTCTAGGTTCAGATAACCTAGTAAAAGCAAGATATGATAAATCAGTTATAAACAGTATTTTACTTTATCAGTGACACTGTACTGGACCTCAGTTGTCCTTGGGTTGGGCTCCCATAGTCGTCCCTAGGTTTAGATAACCTAGTAACCCTACTAGATTCGGGACTTGCTACCTCGGGCCTAGTTAGGGATGAGCGCATAGCAAGTACAGTTGTCGGGCCCATCAGCAACATGTTTAGTATTTTTATCTATTTATGAAAATAGTTTTCAACCTTCACGAAATAAATATGTGAATACAACTTAGTTTCAGCTTAGTTCTTATTGTGATGATGATTAGCTTAGCTCATGTATCAGTTTAGTTCTTATTGATACACAAATAGCCATGTTTCGAAGTTGATTGTCATGTTTCAGTATTCTAGTATGATTCTCATCATGTTAATTAGCACGTCATAATTTCAAAGAAAGCATGATTTCGTTTAATGCATATTTTTGTGAGGTAAATGGTTTCTTACTAAGCTCTCAAGCTTATAGTTTCTCATTTTCCTTATACTGCAGATAAAGGCAATGGAAAGATGGATCAGCGGAGGCTGGAGGTAGGGGTGTCAATTCGGGTGGGTCGGGTCGGGTTGGGTCGGGTTGAGTTTTTTTTTTTTTTTTTTTTAACCCAACCCGAACCCGACCCGAACTCGAGTTCAACCCAAAACACCTCAACCCGAACCCGAACCCGACCAACCCGATCAACCCGAACCCAACCCATATAACCCGAAAATCTGATTCAAAACAACTTTTTTGGGCTATTTTCCCTATAATTCTTCACTTTTATCTCAATACTCCATCATTATTATACAAACATGATATAAATATACATAAAAACATCTAAATTTTTAAAATAAAATTTGATTTAACCCTAAAAAACCCCACAAAACCCTATATTTAAGTCAACCCGGGTCAACCCGAACCCAACCCGACCAAACCCGAAATTTTTTTACTCACCAACCCTCCAACCCGAACCCGACCCGAACCCGAAAATGCCCAACCCGAACCTGATTTTTTTCGGGTCGACTCGGGTTGGGTCGTCGGGTCGGGTTCATTTTTGACACCCCTAGCTGGAGGACAATGCGATGTGATGTGTGTGTGAAGGAACCTGGAATAAAGACCCTTGGGGAGTAGCCCATTTAAAGACCTTGTATTTATCTTTTTAGATACTTTCTTCACTCTTAGGATGTTAAGTATCATGAACTGTGATTCTATGAATTATGCCATGCGTAGACCGTTAGTTATCTTGATGATAGATAGTAAAATATGTATAAAGTCATGTCTAGTAGTATTGCTTCATAGTTTAGTGATTTCTGAAGGTTTTACATGAGTTCGGGTGGGTTTCGGCTGAAATCAGAACCCCAATCGATCAGCCGATCGATTGAGGAATCCTCAATCGATCAGCCGATCGATTGGGAGAAACTCCCCGTGCATAGAATGCTATTGAATCAATCAGCTGATCAATTGAGGAATCCTTGATCGATCAACCGATCAATTGAGACGTGACTTCCGCGTATAGAGAGCTGTTGAATCGATCAGCTGATCAATTGACCATGGATCGATCAGCCGATCGATCGGGAACTTGCTTCCTACGAACAAAGAGCCTCTGAATTGATCATCGAATCGATTGGCCAGGCTGGATCGATCAGCCGATCGATCCAGAATTGACCCCGTGCACAGTAGCCTGTTGAATCGATCAGTGGATCGATCAGACCCCTCCAATCGATCATCTGATCGATTGGAATGTCTGATTTCAACTAAAAATGTCTAAGTTCAGCTTTTTGATCAAATAGAAAGTTAGTCTCCCTTCTTTAGCATATGTACAACTTCAAAAGTATATTCTGACTAGAATTTTCCAGACATATTAGCAAATAGCAGTGAGTTTAATTAGTTCAGCATTTCCACACCTGGACATTTACCGATAGTCCAGTTCAGTTTAGTATAATGTACCCCCCAGCCTCACAACCTAGTAAGTAGAAGGTGGGTCGTTACACAGAGGTACTCCCCCACAGCTACACCTAATGCAAGCTGCGATACAAGGTCCTCAGATAAGCCAAGGGAGATTGGAGGCCCCGCCAGTTACGATGAATGCCAGAATTTTCTCCCTCACCAAGGAAGATGTGGCGAATGCTTCTACCATTGTTACAGGTCAGATATTTATTTTCAGTCAGCATGCTACTGTATTATTTGATACTGGGGCAACACACTCGTTCGTCTCTACCCTGTTTACAAGAAAGATAGACATTCCACCCCAAGCCTTTGATTGCAAGTTCTTAACAACCCTACCGTCGGGAGAAGTAATGTCATCTACTCATATGTTGCGAGCCGTGTTCATTAGAATCGCAGACAGAGAACTCTACTGTGACCTGATAGTGCTTGACATGCAAGATTATGATATTATATTGGGCATGGACTTCCTGAGCAAGTACGGTGCTTCGATAGAGTGTAGTAAGAGGAAAGTGATTTTCCAACCTGAAGTAGAACCGACTTTCGAATTTATCAGAGAGACAAGCAAAGAAATTAAGAAATTCTTATCAGCCTTAAAGGCACGAAAGATGTTGGACAACTGATGCACTGGGTTTCAAGCACATGTGGTTGATACAAGTCAAGCAGAGGAACTAAAGCCGGAAGATGTCAGAGTTGTATGCAATTACCCAGAAGTATTCCCTGATGAACTGTTGGAGTGTATACTGAAAGCCTAAGCTTTGTAAACATTCATTATGAATAAAGAATCACATTTGGTCAAATTGTCTACATTTGTTTATAGTTGTTAATTTAATTTATATTGTAGATAACATAGTATGTGGTGTCACATACAGAAGATGATGTTATCAGTACCTTATAAATTATAAACAGTAGCTCACGACCAGAATGGAAAGGAACAAACCATTAGAAGGTCGTAGTGTAATTTGGTATTAGTTTATCTTGACTATATAATTACACTAGTACACTCGGAGTGTATTGAGTAGGACCATTTGAGGTCGTTTCTTTTATACTGACTTTATAAAGGAACAAAAACCTCTGTTATTATGGAAGTGTCTGCTCTTAATCCTAATATAATAACAAGCACATATATTTGATATTTATTTCTTTAATTTATCAATGGGTGAGATTTAGTTCGATGAATCAATAAGCCCGATAAGTTGGGAAATGATATCACTTATAGTGTGTGTTGTTGATTATAGAAGGAAACTGTGTCCTAGAGATACTAGGTTGATAATGTCCTCAAGAGGAGCTCATAAGGATTGTCATGTTAAACCCTGCAGGTGGACTTAGTTCGACATGACAATAAGGTTGAGTAGTACTACTCTTGGATTTAGATATTAATTAAATGAGTTGTCAGTAACTCACTTAATTAGTGGACATTCGACATCTTAAACACAGGGAGACTAACATACTCATAATAAGAAGGAGCCCAAAAATGTAATTTGGGATTGGTGCGGTAGTTCAATGATAGTTCTCTAGTGGAATGAATTATCATTGATAAAATTAAGTTGTGTGTTCGGGACGAACACGGGATGCTTAATTTTATCGGGAGACCAAAATCAATTCCTCCTCTCGGTCCCTATCGTAGCCTCTTATTTGTAGAGTTCTATACCCACCTATACCCACCCAATAGGGGTCGGCCAAGCTAGCTTGGGAAACAAGCTAGGGCCGGCCTAGGTATAAAATTGGGTGGCCGGCCCTAGCTTGAACCCAAGTTAGTGGGGGTCGGCCAAATTAAATTAAAAAGGGATTTTAATTTTAGTTTTTATTATGTGGAAGAAATAATTTATTAAAGAGAATTATAATTAAAATATCTCTCTTGTAAAAGATCTACAAAAGATTAAAGAAAGAGATTAGATCTCTTTCCTTATTTGTAGATTGGTGAGTTATTTTATTTTCTCTTTAAAAATTATCCACATGTTGAGAAAATTAAAGTTATAGAAATTTCCTTTTATCAACCATGAAGAGATTTTTAAAGAGAAATTTTAATTTTTAAAATTTCCGGAAACAAATTAGGAAGTTTTAATTGTTGATTGAAACGTGTCCAATTTGTTCTCCAATGATGTGGCCGGCCAATGTAGATTTAATTGGGAAATTTTGTTTTATTTTTCTCAATTAAATCATGTCAAGGAAATTAAAGAAATTTTATTGTAATTAAATTTTCTAATTTGCCTAGGCCAAGGAATATAAAAGAAGGGGTGAGGGTGCCTTCATGAGACACAACATCTATTATTTCTCTCCCTCTTTTGTTCCTTGGTGTGGCCGGCCATCCTTTCCCTCTCTTCCTCTTGTGGTGGCTGAACCCTTCTCTTCCCTTGGAGCTCTTGTGGTGGCCGGATACTACTTGGAGAAGAAGAAGAAGAAGGAGAGGAAGCTAGCATCTCTTGGAGCTTGGTTGGTGTTTTGATTTTCTTCCTTGGTGAAGCTTCTTCTTTTGTGGCTGAACCTAGCTAGGAGGAGAAGAAGGTGGTTGGTGGTTTCTCATCTCGGAAGATCGTTGCCCACACAACGTCCGAGGTTAGAAGAGGAATATGGTAGAAGATCAAGAGGTTTTTCTACAAGGTATAACTAGTAATTTTCTTTCCGCATCATGCTAGTTATTTATGGAAATAATACCAAATACAAGAGGCTTACGTTCTAGAATTTTGAATATGGTTTTTCGATGTTGTGTTCTTTTGTTTTTTGTTTTCCTTGTGATTTGATTGTTCTCTTTAGTTAACCTAAAGTTATTTTAGGAAATTAAATATTAGCTTTCTATAAAAGGTTTTGTCTAGTCGGTGGTGGTTGCTCCCATATCCAAGAAGGCCATGTGCCTCGCCACGTCAGTACTGGGAACCAATTATGGAAATTAATATTTAATGGAATTAATAACTTAATGAGACTTGGGTCGAACGTGTTAAGTTCCTCAAGAGATCCAAGTCAAAACCTAAAAGAACAAATAGATTAAGTTTTGGATCAAACGTGTTAAGTTCCGCAGGCGATCCAAAATTTAATTTAAAAGAACACACGGTAGCTAGGAAAAGGTTCAGACCTTTGTACAAAATTTTTGTACAGTGGAACCTATAGGTTTTCCGAGTAGCAACCAACAATTGGTATCAGAGCTAGGGTTTTGCCTCTGTGTATTTGGTATTTAGTTTAATTATGCACATGTCATACATAATTTAGGTAGGATAATAGTAGGATGTGCTAACTTTGTGGATGCAGGATCCAACTATTATGGCTTTTTGTTATTATGTGTGTGATTGGACCCTTGGACATGTCAAGGGCATTTATATGTGTGTGCATGATTGTATTAAAATACAGCAGGAGCTGTATTTAGTTTTTATTAGGATTTTATTTTTGATCTAGATACATGTACATTCCTTTTATGGAATATAGGATCAAAAATGTAAAATTCTATTTATGTCGCGGATCGAATCTTGCAAAGCGTGGAACCTTCTAAGGACCAGAGGCGCAGCGGAACTAGGAGCAAGATGGATGCGACAGCTAGACCTGGTGGCCAAATATGGTAGCAGCTTGGGATGACAACACACGGAGGACAATTAGAGATAAAAGCCATAATAGTTGAAAATTAAATTTTCTATTTATTGCTTTTATATTGTGCTGTGTGTGCATGTTAGTTTACAAGTTTAGTAGGCTAGCATAGTTAAAATTCCTCATTTATAAATAACTAAGTGGGAGAGGGATTTTTAAATAAATCCCATGGTCTCCATTACTGATTTGTAAGTGATGCAAACAAGCTTGCGCGTTGGCTCTGAGTGCCTTCCTCCATAACGGATGAGCTTGTTTGTGGATCACTAGAACATACTTCCATTTTTGGATGACTATAGGAAATTAATTAAGAGTGTGTGATCTTCCCCAACGGAAGGGGCATAATCTTATTAATGGACTTAGTGTCAAGTAATGGTATACACTTAGACACATCTAATAGTATCCTCCCCATCGGAGTCACTGCTATTATTTGTGTGACCAAATGATACCAACTATTAATTTTATTTGTCAAAAAGTTAGGTTGACAAGATAATAAAATTAATGGGTTAAAACCCTCCTTTTACAAATGTTGAATTTGTATACGTCCACACTAACGTGGCATACAAAATTCACGGTGTTATGAGGTGTTGGTTAATTTAAAATAGTATTGTTTGAGGAATCAATATTATTCTAAATTTAGAGTTCTGACCAAAAGTTATTTGTGATTCTTAGGATGACTTTCAACCCACTGTCTATCATACTACAACAGAATAGACTTACTGGTCCTAACTACATAGATTGGAAAAGGAACCTGGACATTGTTCTTACTGCTGAAAGCTATAAGTTTGTACTGACTGAACCTTGTCCTGATGCACCCACTGGTGAATCTACCCAAGAGGAGATTGAATATCATAAGAAATGGGTAAAGGCGGATGAGATGGCGCGGTGTTACATTTTGGCTTCAATGTCAAATGTATTGCAATATCAGCATCAAGATTTACCAACAGCTTATGATATTATGAACAATCTCAAAGAACTCTTTGGTCATCAGGATAGGGCTTCTAGAGAAGAAGCTATGAGAAAGATAATGACAGCCACCATGCAAGAGGGTACTCCTGTAAGGGATCATATCCTAAAGATGATGGCTTATCTGAACGAGATACAGATCCTTGGAGGAGAAATTGATGGGGAAACCCAGATCGATATGATCCTCCAAACGCTACCTAGAAGTTTTGAGCAGTTCCGCCTGAACTATAATATGAATAAAGGATTTATTCATTAGGGGAACTACTGACAGAACTTCAAGCAGCAGAAGGATTATTTCGTCACAATTCTCAAATTCACTATGCTGAAAATGGTTCTACTTCTAAACCGAAAGGAAAGAAGAAGAAGAAACAAGCTGGCTCAGCAAAATAAGTGAATAAATCTCAGAGTACGGGATTTAAAGCTGGAGTGAAGAAGCCCAAGGGCAAGTGCTTCATCTGCAAGCAGGCAGGATATTGGAAGGCGGACTGTCCTCGTAGGAACCAAAACAAAGGTATATCTCATGCTCTAGTTGTTGAAACATGTTTAGCGGTGTTATCTACCAGCACCTGGTGTGTAGATACGGGAGCCACTGATCATGTCTGCAATTCCTTGCAGGGGTTCCAGGAAACCCGACGACTATCTGAAGGAGAAATTACCGTCTACATGGGCAATGCTACTAAGGTGGCAGCTGTTGCAGTGGGAGATGTCTACTTATCTTTTAGTAGAAATAGAAATTTGGTTTTAAGAAATTGTCTTTATGTACCCAGTTTTAGAAAGAATTTAATTTCAGTTTCTAAACTGTTTTTAGATGGATATTCAGTTTCTTTCAGTAACGATGTAGTTATTAAAAGAAATAAAGTGATTATCTGTTCTGGTGCATTGGTTGGCAATTTGTATACTTTAAATCCAAATTATTCCACAAAGCAAAACATGGAAATTTATAACTCATCTTCTAATTCTAATAAGAGAAAAGAACCTTCAGAAATGAATCAAGCATATCTTTGGCATCTAAGGCTTGGTCATATTAACTTAAGTAGGATTCAGAGGCTTATAGCCGATGGACTTTTGAGTTCATTAAAGTTGGAAAATTTTCCAACTTGTGAATCTTGCTTAGAAGGTAAAATGACCAAGAGGCCGTTCAAGGCCAAGGGGTATAGAGCCAAAGAAGTATTAGAATTGGTTCACTCTGATTTGTGTGGTCCTATGTCTGTCCAGGCAAGAGGAGGTTTTGAATATTTTGTCTCTTTCATAGACGATTATTCAAGATACGGATATATTTACCTAATGCGCCGCAAGTCCGAGTGCTTTGATAAGTTCAAAGAATACAAGGCTGATGTGGAAAAACGATTAGGTAAAAGTATCAAGACACTACGATCTGATCGTGGTGGCGAATACCTCTTAGGAGAGTTTAGAAATTACTTATCAGAGGCTGGGATTCAATCCCAATTGTCTGCACCTGGAACACCCCAACAGAATGGTGTAGCGAGCGAAGGAATATGACTCTTATGGAGATGGTTAGATCGATGATGAGTTATTCAGAATTACAAATTCGTTTTGGGGATATGCTCGAAACAGTAGCGACATTCCGAACTTAGTACCTTCTAAATCAGTTTCTACTCCCATAGAATTGTGGAATGGGTGAAAACCAGTCTAAGACATATTCGGATTGGGGTAGTCCGGCACATGTCTGAAACAGATGTTGATAAGTTAGAATCTCGTCAGAAGTTCGTGTGTTTGTAGGATATCCCAAAGGAACGAAAGGTGGTTTATTTTATAGTCCTAAAGACGAAGGTCATTGTTAGCACCAATGCCCGCTTTTAGAAGAAGACTATATAATGGATCACAAGCCCGAGTGAAGTTGTTTTAGAAGAACTCAGAGGATACGTCTACTCAGTATCAACAAGACAAGAAGAAGTATCACAAGAGACCGCAACACGTGTCACACATGATACACAACCACGGACAATGACTCGTCGTAGTGGGAGGGTTGTGAGGTAACCTGGAAGATTCATGTTTTGGGAGAGTCTTCGACTTGATCCGGGTAAACATGAACCGATCCACGAACATATGATGAAGCACTCCAAGATATAGATGCAACATCTTGGCAATGAATTCTGAAATAGAGTCTATGTACTCTAATAAGGTCTGGGAGCTTGTAGAACCACCTGATGGTGTAAAAGCCGTTGGATGCAAGTGGATCTACAAAAGGAAAAGCGGAATAGACAGGAAGGTAGAAACCTTCAAAGCTAGGCTTGTTGCGAAAGGGTACACTCAGAAAGAGGGAATCGATTATGAGGAGACCTTTTCATCGGTAGACATGCTTAAGTCTATCTGGATACTCTTATCCATTGCTGCTCATATGGATTATGAGATTTGACAAATGGATGTCAAGACATCTTTCCTTAATGGAAGTCTTGAAGAGAACATCCATATGAAGCAACCAGAAGGGTTCATTGAAAAAGGAAAAGAGCATATAGTGTGCAAGCTCAATCGGTCCATTTATGGACTAAAGCAAGCTTCAAGATCTTGGAACATCCGGTTTAATGAAGTAATCCAGTCATATGGATTTATTCAAAGTCCGGATGAGTCTTGTGTATATAAGAAGTGTAACGGAAACGTGGTGGTATTTCTTGTACTATACGTAGATGATATTTTGTTAGTTGGCAACAACGTCAAGGTATTATCAGACGTAAGGGTATGGTTGTCCAAACAATTTGATATGAAGGACTTAGGAGATTGTGCACACATTCTTGGGATCAAAGTAATAAGGGATCGTAAGAAAAGAATGTTGTGTCTGTCCCAAGCTTTATATATAGATACAATCCTTGCTCGTTTTAGCATGCAGGATTCCAAGAAAGGTTTTTTACCTTTTAGACATGGAGTAGCTCTATCTAAAGAGATGTCTCCAAAGACGTCGAAAGAGATAGAGGACATGAAAGCAGTTCCTTATGCTTCGGCTGTAGGAAGCCTAATGTATGCAATGCTATGTACGAGACACGATATCCGCTTTCGGGCATGGTCAAAATATCGAGTAACCCCGACAAGGACATTGACTGCGATAAAGCATATATTAAAGTACCCGAGAAGGACTAGAGATTATATGCTAGTTTACCAAGCAGACGATTTGCTCCTCGTGGGTTACAGGATTGATTTCCAATCAGATAGGGACAATAGTAAGTCTACATCAGGCTATGTGTTTACTTTAGGAGGTGGAGCCATTTCATGGAGGAGTGTTAAGCAGAAATGCGTATCGGACTCAACCATGGAAGCTGAGTATGTGCAGCCTCTGAGGCAGCTAAAGAAGCAGTATGGCTCAGGAACTTTCTAATGGACTTAGATGTGATTCCTGGTTTGCCCAAAATCATCACAATTTATTGTGATAATAGCGGTGCAGTTGCAAACTCGAAGGAACCACGAGCCCATAAGGCAAGTAAACATATAGAGCGCAAGTACCACCTGATACGAGATATCGTGAAGCGAGGAGAAGTTGTCATCGCCAAGATTGCATCAGCGGATAACCTGGCGATCCTTTCACTAAAGTCCTTCCGGCGAAAGCTTTCGATCGGCATGTGGAGGGAATGGGAATCAGATGTATGGGTGAAGATATGGAAGCTTAGTCATTAGTATAAGTGGGAGATTGTTGGAGTGTATACTGAAAGCCTAAGCTTTGTAAACATTCATTATGAATAAAGAATCACATTTGGTCAAATTGTCTACATTTGTTTGTAGTTGTTCATTTAATTTATATTGTAGATAACATAGTATGTGGTGTCACATACAGAAGATGATGTTATCAGTACCTTATAAATTATAAACAGTAGCTCACGACCAGAATGGAAAGGAACAAACCATTAGAAGGTCGTAGTGTAATTTGGTATTAGTTTATCTTGACTATATAATTACACTAGTACACTCAGAGTGTATTGAGTAGGACCATTTGAGGTCGTTTCTTTTATACTGACTTTATAAAGGAACAAAGACCTCGGTTATTATGGAAGTGTCTGCTCTTAATCCTAATATAATAACAAGCACATATATTTGATATTTATTTCTTTAATTTATCAATGGGTGAGATTTAGTTCGATGAATCAATAAGCCCGATAAGTTGGGAAATGATATCACTTATAGTGTGTGTTGTTGATTATAGAAGGAAACTGTGTTCTAGAGATACTAGGTTGATAATGTCCTCAAGAGGAGCTCATAAGGATTGTCATGTTAAACCCTGCAGGTGGACTTAGTCCGACATGACAATAAGGTTGAGTGGTACTACTCTTGGATTTAGATATTAATTAAATGAGTTGTCAGTAACTCACTTAATTAGTGGGCATTCGATATCTTAAACACAGGGAGACTAACATACTCATAATAAGAAGGAGCCCAAAAATGTAATTTGGGATTGGTGCGGTAGTTCAATGATAGTTCTCTAGTGGAATGAATTATCATTGATAAAATTAAGTTGTGTGTTCGGGGCGAACACGGGATGCTTAATTTTATCGGGAGACCAAAACCAATTCCTCCTCTCGGTCCCTATCGTAGCCTCTTATTTGTAGAGTTCTATACCCACCAATACCCACCCAATAGGGGCCGGCCAAGCTAGCTTGGGAAACAAGCTAGGGCCGGCCTAAGTATAAAATTGGGTGGCCGGCCCTAGCTTGAACCCAAGCTAGTGGGGGTCGGCCAAATTAAATTAAAAAGGGATTTTAATTTTAGTTTTTATTATGTGGAAGAAATAATTTATTAAAGAGAATTATAATTAAAATATCTCTCTTGTAAAAGATCTACAAAAGATTAAAGAAAGAGATTAGATCTCTTTCCTTATTTGTAGATTGGTGAGTTATTTTATTTTCTCTTTAAAAATTATCCACATGTTGAGAAAATTAAAATTATAGAAATTTCCTTTTATCAACCATGAAGAGATTTTTAAAGAGAAATTTTAATTTTTAAAATTTCCGGAAACAAATTAGGAAGTTTTAATTGTTGATTGAAACTTGTCCAATTTGTTCTCCAATGATGTGGCCGGCCAATGTAGATTTAATTGGGAAATTTTGTTTTATTTTTCTCAATTAAATCATATCAAGGAAATTAAGGAAATTTTATTGTAATTAAATTTCCTAATTTGCCTAGGCCAAGGAATATAAAAAAAGGGGTGAGGGTGCCTTCATGAGACACAACATCTATTATTTCTCTCCCTCTTTTGTTCCTTGGTGTGGCCGGCCATCCTTTCCCTCTCTTCCTCTTGTGGTGGCCGAACCCTTCTCTTCCCTTGGAGCTCTTGTGGTGGCCGGATACTACTTGGAGAAGAAGAAGAAGAAGGAGAGGAAGCTAGCATCTCTTGGAGCTTGGTTGGTGTTTTGATTTTCTTCCTTGGTGAAGCTTCTTCTTTTGTGGCCGAACCTAGCTAGGAGGAGAAGAAGGTGGTTGGTGGTTTCTCATCTTGGAAGATCGTTGCCCACACAACGTCCGAGGTTAGAAGAGGAATACGGTAGAAGATCAAGAGGTTTTTCTACAAGGTATAACTAGTAATTTTCTTTCCGCATCATGCTAGTTATTTATGGAAATAATACCAAATACAAGATGCTTATGTTCTAGAATTTCGAATATGATTTTTCGATGTTGTGTTCTTTTGTTTTTTCTTTTCCTTGTGATTTGATTGTTCTCTTTGGTTAACCTAAAGTTATTTTAGGAAATTAAATATTAGCTTTCTATAAAAGGTTTTGTCTAGTCGGTGGTGATTGCTCCCATATCCAAGAAGGCCATGTGCCTCGCCACGTCAGTACTGGGAACCAATTATGGAAATTAATATTTAATGGAATTAATAACTTAATGAGACTTGGGTCGAACGTGTTAAGTTCCGCAGGAGATCCAAGTCAAAACCTAAAAGAACAAATAGATTAAGTTTTGGATCAAACGTGTTAAGTTCCGCAGGCGATCCAAAATTTAATTTAAAAGAACACATGGTAGCTAGGAAAAGGTTCAGACCTTTGTACAAAATTTTTGTATAGTGGAACCTATAGGTTTTCCGAGTAGCAACCAACATTGTAAAATATCGAAAATGATAAGGGAATTTTCCGGAATTTTTAGAAATTTTTCGAGAATTTTTCGTAGCTCGTATGGACATATTAACGGGGACAAAAACAGGGTCCGGGAAAGGCCTGTTTAGGTTACCCTGTTTTAATGAGGAAAAGATTTATTTTCTTTTCCTTTTCTTTTTCTTTTTCTTTATATTTTTCTTTATTTCCTCGCCGTTTCTTTTCTCACTCGCGCACCCGAGCGCACCCTTTCTCCTCGCGCCGACGCCTCTTCCTCGTGCTCGACTCCTTGCCCTAACCGCCGGCCCCGGCGGTTCTCTCCTCTGCCGACGCCAGCGACCCTCCTCTCTGCCTTAGTTCTACCGCCGGCCGAACCCCGAACCTTGTTTTCTTCTTCTTTCCGTGTGCCCTAGCGCCGCCACCCGAGAACCCGCGCCTTCTCTCGACTGGTGGCAGCGCCGAGACGAAGCCGAGCGCCGGCCACAGGTTCGCCAATTTCTTCTCTGCCGCCGGCGACTAGAGCCATCGCCGACCGCTCTGTGCCCTTCTACTTCTCTGCCGCCACTCTAACCGGAGCCGAGACCTTCTCACAGCAGTGCTGCCGGCCGGAAATCCTCTGTTCCCTAGCTGTGAGCATTTTCTTCCTCCTCAGAGCAGTGGTGATACGGTATTGTGACAGAAAGGTGAGGGTTTAGGTCGTGATCTAGTGTTCTGTTCTTGTTCTATAGCTACTGTTGATCATAACATTAGATCGGTACCTTTTGGTTTTTCAGATCCTTGGTACAACAGATCGGCGATATTAGAGTTGCCCTATTCCGGCAGCCACTTTTTGTAGCAATCGACAGCACCTTTCCTGCCTGTTGAATTAAGGTAAGGATTAGGGTTTTGATATTTGTGGTAGATTATTGCTAGTTGAGTTAGCAATAATTAATAACTAGGTTTGGAAGTTATGTAATGGTGTAATTGGGGTTAACAAAACTAACCCTAATTGGTTAGTGGGTTAGAAATTTATTTAGCTATTTGTTTATAATTAAATTAGCTAAACTGTGCGATTTAACACAGGACTTTGATTCGAGACGAGCATCTCGACGTCCGAGTTGGACAATTTCGATTGGAGGCGGGTACTTTGACTTATGTCTTTTGATATGCATAATAAAGTGTTTAACATATAACAATGATTGTGTTATCCTTTTGATTCGGTTTGTCACTACATGATCTGTTACATGTTGTTTGTTTATTTATTATGCACTGCATGTTATTATTGACCTGACCATACATGCTTTCGGTAGTGACCCAACCATATGATACATCATGTTCAGGACCTAGGGTTTATATGATACCCTATCTGTTTGTGTACCTTCCATCTGATACATTGACTTGTGGTACACCTTTTATTTATGTATGGATCTTGCTATGCTATTCATGAGATTGCCATGCTTAGTATCATGCATCATGTTTGCATGTTGTACGATTGTTGGCTCCACTTTGGTTGAGCCCATCGCCAGTTACATGTACTGCACACACCACCCATGGATTAGTTGTATATCTGGCTGGAGTGTGGCGGTTCTGCTGTTTGGCTCCGTTGGTCAGGTGACTCAGCGTGGTAGCCGGCAGATGGTGGACTCTGTTTGGCTCCGTTGGTCAGGTGACTCAGCGTGGTAGTCGGCAGAGATATCCTCCCCGTTATCGTGTACCGGGAGATGAGAGCATTGAGCTCCCCCATTTATGATTTGGGGACAGAGGACAGGAGTACTCCGACAGCATCCCGTCCACTCGGTCGCTCTGCAGGAGCAGTGATGCCCGAGTGCACGGTCACCATATGCATTTTATTGTTTGTGATTGCTGCACTTATATGCTGCATTTGTATGGATGCATTTGATTGACATGCATACAGGATTATGATTTCTTCGGTCTGACGACCTGTTACCTTTGTACCTTGATTCCGGTTAGTACAGTTATCTCCTGATTTCGTTTCAGTTGCATTTATTCCTTCTCATATTCAGGAGACTGTACGCATGATTAGTGTTGTCTGTTATTTGTTTTATTATGCATATCAGGTTGAGGCTGTCCGGAGCAGTTCCAGTCGCTGGCCCCCGTCTGCACGTAGAGCTAGTTCTCTACTAGATCATTATTTGTTTTATTTTGGCCTTTTTCTTTATCAGACTTTGATTTAGTATTGTCTTTGGATTTTTCCTATGGATATTGTATGGAGTGAAACCTTTTGATGGATTTTTGATATGATATTGGATTTTATTCTACTACGTGCCTGCCTGGACGGCAGAAGAGGTGAGTTCGTTGGATTTGAGATTTACGAGTGTAGTGGAGTAGGGTGGATTTCGAGTCAGAGTCCTATTGTTATTGATTACTGTTATTAACTGCGTGGTTGTGACAGCCAGAGGCTGGATATCTTTATTAACTGCGTGGTGTTTGTCTTTATTTTTTTGTTATCATTCCAGCCGCCTGTGGCTGATGTATATGTGATATGTAGGAAGTTTCATATTGTCCGCCGTACAGGGGAGATGCTGCCGAAATTTTCTTCGGACAGAGACTCCTCTGGGGCGTGACAAACATGAACTACCAAGGTTGGCCCCCGATAGAGAAATTGAATTTGAGATCGAGGTGATTCCTCGTACTAAACCGATCTCTAAAGCACCATACCGTTTGGCGCCAGCTGAATTGAAGGAACTTCAGGAATAGCTACGGGAGTTACTTGACAAGGGACTTATTTGCCCTAGTCACTCTCCATGGGGAGCTCTGGTACTGTTCGTGAAAAAGAAGGATGGGTCTATGCGAATGTGCATAGACTACCGAGCACTAAACAAAGTGACGATCAAGAACCGGTACCATCTACCACGGATTGACGACCTGTTTGACCAGTTGAAGGGTGCCACCGTCTTTTCTAAGATTGACCTAAGGTCTGGCTATCATCAAGTAAAAGTGAAACAGGATGATATACCGAAGACGGCTTTCCGAACAAGATACGGGCATTTTGAGTTCGTAGTAATGCCCTTTGGAGTGACGAATGCTCCTGCCTTGTTTATGGACCTGATGAATCGGGTATTCTCAGCATTTCTCGACAAATTTGTGATCGTCTTCATCGACGATATCCTCATCTATTCGAGAAACCAAGCGGAGCATGCCGAACACCTGAACATAGTTTTGCGGATTATTCAGGAAAAGCAGCTGTATGCGAAATTTTCCAAATGTGAGTTTTGGCTCGATCGAGTATCATTTTTGGGTCATGTTATCTCCAAGGATGGAGTAATGGTGGATCCAATCAAAATTGAAGTTGTGAGTAACTGGAATAGGCCAAAGAATGCCAGTGAGATCAGAAGTTTTTTCGGGCTAGCAGGCTATTACCGGAAGTTCGTAGAGGGTTTCTCCAGAATTGCAACCCCTATGATAGCTCTCACCCGAAAAAATAAGAATTACGAATGGACAGACGATTGTGAGAAGAGTTTCACAGAATTAAAAAGGAGACTGACCAGTGCTCCAATTCTCACTCTTCCGGAAGGCAACGAAGGATTCGATATGTACAGCGACGCTTCCAGATTAGGACTCGGAGCTGTACTCATACAGAACGGCAAAGTCATTGCCTATGCCTCTAGGCAACTCAAAGAACATGAAAGAAATTATCCCACTCATGATTTAGAGCTAGCAGCCGTGGTCTTTGCTCTCAAGATATGGAGGCATTATTTATATGGAGCACAATGTAAGATTTATACAGATCACCAGAGCCTAAAATATTTCTTCACACAGAAGGACCTGAACATGAGACAACGTAGATGGCTTGAGCTAGTCAAGGACTATAACTGCGAGATCTTCTACCATCCGAGAAAAGCGAACAAAGTGGCTGACGCACTCAGCAGGAAGTTCTAGGCCACCTTAGTTACTCGGAGTTATTTTAAGTTCGAGGACGAACTTTTATGAGGTATGGGGGACTGTAACACCCATAGGATCTCTAATAATTCATGTAGATTTATGCATGATTAATATAGATTTATGCATGATTAAAATGGGCCTTAATAATTCAAATAGATTTATACATGATATAGTATGGGCCTTATATGGATTTTCAAAAATATAAAAGAAAAAGAACCAAAAAGAGGCATGACCAAGAATTGAACCTTGGACCTCTTGGTAAGTGGTTCCATGTCATAACCAGTAGCCCCAACAGGGGTGTGCTGATATGAAAAGAGGGAAATTATGGTTAAAGGTAAGGAAAGTGAAGGCTCACTTCACTAAGGAGGAGAAATTAAAGCTTCCTTCTCTTCTTACAATGAAAAGAGAGTTTTTACTTTCTCCCTTCATTTAGGATGAGTAAAAGAAGAGGGAAGGAAAAGATCATTTTTCCTTTTTCCTCTTAATTGGAATAAAAGGAGAAAAAGAAAGAAAATCTTCATTTTTGCTCTCTCTTTCTCCTTCCTCCTTCTCTCCACCGAAACCACTCTCTTCTTCCTCACCATTGCCGAACCAAGCAAGAAGGTTTGCTCTCTAAGAAAAGCTTCACAACCAAGGATTTCTTCTCTTAGAGAATTAAGCAAGAGAAGTAAGTATCCTCTCACCTGCAGTACAATAGTTATCGTACGCTTTACGTTTTGTTTTAAAAAAAAGACTTAGGGATCTCCTTGCAAGTTTCGGCTAAGATAAGAAGTTGTGGTCATTTATGGTTGTCAAGTTACAAATTATGCTACATGTTGTATAAATAAAACCTAGGACCCTACCTTAGGTTTCGGCCAAGAGAAAATATAAGGTGTAGAGTAAGATTTTGAAATCTAAACATGCTTATTTATGCTCCTTCATGATACATGATCTATTATATGTTGTTAGATAAGTTTTTATGCTACATGATGTATAAACAAAACCTAGAACCTTTCCTTAGGTTTCGGCCAAAGATGAACACAAGGTCTAGGGCAAGATTTTGAGACCTAACTATACTTGCTTTATACTCCCTCATGATGTATGCTTTCCTATGCTATGTTAGGTTAAATATCTATAACTTATGTTGCATGAAAACCTAGAAATACCACCTTGAAGTTTCGGCCAAGGTTGAATTAAAGGCTTAGAGAAAGTTGTTGACTTAACTATACTTGTTTTATGCTTCCTCATGATATATGCTTTCTTATGCTATGTTAGGTTAAATATCCATGGCTTATGTTGCATGAAAACCTAGAAATACCACCTTGAAGTTTCGGCCAAGGTTGAATTAAAGGCTTAGAGAAAGTTGTTGACCTAACTATACTTGTTTTATGCTTCCTTATGATGTATGCTTTCCTATGCTATGTTAGGTTAAATATCCATGGCTTATGTTGCATGAAAAACCTAGAAATACCACCTTGAAGTTTCGGCTATGTTAAAAGACAAGGTCTAGGGCAAAGTTTTGGAAATGAAAACATGCTTGTTTATGCTCCTTCATAATACATGATCTCTTATATGTTGTTAGTTAAGAGTTTTATGCTCCATGTGGTATTAAAGGTTGAGAAACCCTACCTTGATGTTTCGGCCAAGTTGGGATACAAGGTCTAGGGCAAGGTTTTGAAATCTAGTCATGCTTGTATATGCTTCCTTATGATGTATGATCTTTAATATATGATTAGTTTAAGTTTCATGTTTCATGTTGTACTTAAAAGTTTGAATACCTCACATTTAGGTTTCGGCCAAGGTTGAAATTGAGACTTAGGGAAAAGTTTGAAACCTAACCATGCTTATTTATGCTTCCTTATGATATATGAGTTCTTACATGTTTTTAGTTTCATGCTACATGTTGTATTACAAAAAAATTGGAACCTCACCTTAAGGTTCGGCCAAGGATGATTTAGGATTTGTAGGAAGATTAAAACCCCAACCATGCATGATAATGACTCTTTATGATATGCTTTAGGTTATGTGCACTTATGACATCATGTTATGATTCCTTATGATATGCTTTATGTATGTGCACTTATGACATTATGTTATGATTCCTTATGATATGCTTTATGTATGTGCACTTATGACATCATGTTATGATTCCTTATGATATGCTTTATGTTATGTGCACCTCATGCTATTATGATATGTTTATGAAAGGCTTATGTAAGATGAAAAGCCTAAGAGATGATTCCCTTGAGATGGGATCAAGAGCACTCTTCATGACATGACAAAGAGATGCTTCCCTTAAGTTGGGATCAAGAGCTCTCTTCATGATATGACAAGAACATGAAATGTTATGATATGACAAGAACATGATATGTTATGATATGACATGATATAACATGCTATTTTACTTTGTATGGCTTGTACCAAGGGTGGGCTCCATAAGTGCCCCTAGGTCGATGGTCTATGAAATGGGCCTAGTAAAGGGGATGGGCTCCTAAGTTGCCCCTAGGCCGATGGTCTATGAAACGGGCCTAGTTCCTAGTAGGTTCAAGATTAGCTACCTTGGATCTATTTAGGATGCGCGCATTCATGTATGTATATGGTACAAGCCGGGCCCTCATGTTGAGATTATGTTTAAGTATGTATATGATATATGTTTTCAAAAGGACATCTTGCATATACTCATCTCATGTCACATGTTTTCAAAAGAACATCTTGCATCTACAAGTTCATGTTATATGTTTTCTTTTATGCTTACTTAAGATGCTCTTGAAAATATGTCAATGATGCTTATATGATCATGTTATTACTTTATGTTTATGCTCTCACATGCTATGATATGATCTTATGTTCTCACAAGATATGATATGATTTGATGTTTATGATTTCACATGATATGATATGACTTTATGTTTATTTTCTCACATGATATGATATGACTTTAGATTATGCTCTCACATGTTATGTTATGATTTTCCAAATGAACATGTTATCACTCTATGTTTATGCATGATTCATGGTTTTTGTGAGTAGGAAAGGAACTTACTAAGTCTATGGGCTTATAGTCTATTTATGTTTCCTTGTACTGCAGAAAAAGGAAAGGAATGGCTAAATTAAGAGGAGCAGTAGGAAGGGCAAGTGTGTATGTGGCAGTGACATGGTGGAAGAAAAAAAAACTGCTTTATGTTTATATGTTTTAAGTTTGCATATGAACCATGTGTTGGTGCGGTTAGCACTAACGATTTAACCCAGGTTTTGATGAATAAAAAATAGGTTAAGTTAGGTTTATTGTTGATCTAACACTCTGATCGAGTGTGCAGGATAAGTCCAGACAGGTCGACGGGCTGACCGGATATTTGGCACGAAGCCCAGCTAGGTCGACGGGCTGACCGGATAGCTGGCGAGAAGTCCAGCTAGGTCGACGGGCTGACCGGATAGCTGACAAGAAGTCCAGACGGGTCGAAGGGCTGACCAGACGTCTGGCAGGTAAGTGAGGTAAGTCACTAGAGGGGAGTGACTGCGAGGACGCGTTCCCGGGAAGGGAACATTAGGCTTCGATCCGGCTTAGATCCATTTCGGATGTCTAAGTCGAGATCGTGACTAGATTCCGGTCTCAGAAAGACGGAATCTAAGTCATACTATTTGTGTTAATTCATAAATGTGCTAACAATCTATTTTGCAGGATATATATTGCCTCGGACTAACTTTGTTTTGGGAAGGGATTCTGGCGCCCGGAAAGCAAATTATATCCATGCCAAGTCGTCACCACGTGGAGCATCTCGGTTTGAGCAGCTACGTCACATTCCAGGCGCCGGAAGGAATCTAGAAAATCAATCTTTCACATTTGAGAACTCGAGATTACTCGCCTGCTGCTCTGCGCTCCAACGACGCTCACAAAGCTCCGACGACACGTTCCCGCTCTTTTAAATTCCTTGTCTGTCGGTACAGCTTTGTTTTTCTTTTCATTAGCATCTTTTTGTACTTAAATTGTAATTATCCGAATTGCTAGTGAATTTCCCAACGAAAGTACTCAAGGAGTACGGGCCTTCGAGTAGGAGTCGTCACAGGCTCCGAACGAAGTAAAAAACCCTGTGTCTACTTTACTTTTCCGCTGCGCTTATACTCGATATTTTCGAATCGATATTCACCCCCCCCTCTATCGAATCTAACGGTCCTACAAGTGGTATCAGAGCAGGTACCGCTCTAATTTGGTGCAACCACCAATCAGACTGGGGGTGAAACCTTTATTTTCGGTCTTCAATTTTACGCTTAATTCTAAACTGATTTATCATTTTTTTAATATTTTTTTTGTTTGTTGCAATTAAACCTAAATTGGTACAACACCAATCTAGATTTTTCTACAATTTTTTCCCGCACTACTAATCCAAGACCAAGTCTTGGGATTCTTGTTTCGCTTTTCTTTCTTCTGTGCGCAGGACTAAAATGTCTCAGACAGAAGGATTCAGCGCATTACGACCTCCACTCTTCAACGGGGACGATTTTACGTACTGGAAGAAGCGCATGGAGGTCTACCTCAAAACAGACTTCGACCAGTGGATGAGCGTTACGAAACCCTATAAAATTCCAGCGGACAACTCTGGGAATATAGTGGATCATGAAGACTGGACAGCAGATTTGAAGAAAAAGGCGTCAATAGAAAATAAAGCGATCAACACTCTACAGTGCGGATTAATAAGAGAAGAACTGAACAGAGTCGGTCCACACAAAAACGCTAAAGAGCTGTGGGACAAATTGATCGAGCTGCACGAGGGAACGAACGACGCCAAGGTAACAAAACGAGACCTGCTTTTGAATAAAATTCTTAATATAAAAATGCAGGAAGGTGAAACGGCGAATCAACTCCACGCGAGGATCAAGGACATCCTCAACGGGCTTCATGCGTTAGGCCACCAAATGGAAAATAGAGACTTAATAAGGTACGCATTAAATGCTTTTCCACGTAATAGTTTGTGGGCATCAATCGTAGATGCCTATAAAATTTCTAAAGATCTTTCTAAGTTAAAATTAGACGAGCTTTTCTGTGAATTAGAATTACATGAACAAACTAATGTTGGAGCCAAGAAAGGTATAGCTTTATTTGCAGGTTCCTCCAAAGAAAAGAAAAGCAAGCCTGAATTTGAAGAAGATTCCGACCAAGACTCCGAAGACAAAGAACACCTGGTGAACTTGGTAAGAAAAATGTTCACCAGGAGAAAAAGAAGCTTCAGCAAAAAGGACCTTCAAAAGATCAGTTCTCCCTCAGAACAAAAGAACGTGACTTGCTTCGGCTGCAATAAAAAGGGGCACTACAAGAACGAATGCCCGAAACTGAAGTTCGACAAACCGAAGTCAACCAAAAAGAAGGCGCTCAAAGCAACGTGGGACGACTCCTCGGACGAATCGGAGGAAGAAGAGCAGAAACATCAGAGCCACCTTGCACTGATGGCCCACGAAGCTGAAACAGAAGACGAGTCGGAAGATGAAGACGGGTCTGAACCCGAAACAAGCCACGAATCCGTACTCGTTTCCGAAGGCTCGAATGAGGTATATTTTAATTTAAACAAAAGATTTTTTAGAATTATTTCCTGTTTAAATAGTAAATTAATTAAAATAGAAAATGAAAACAATTCACTTCTTGAGGAAAATCAAAACCTCAAGGAACAAATCAAAAATTCAAATCCAACTCAAGGTTTAACACTTGAGGAGGATAATCTATCATTAAAAAATGAGATTAACAATTTAAAAGAAATGTTAGAAAAATTCACAACAAGATCAAAAAATCTAGACTTAATCCTAAATAATCAAAAAGCATGCTATAATAAAACCGGACTAGGATATAAGTCGAATTCAAACAAGACCTTCAAATCATTAATAACCCAATACAAATCAACCAATCTAGCTTGGGTTCCGAAAGCGTGCTTAACCACGCAAATAGGACTTAATCAATATTATATACCTAAAGAAAAAATACATTATATAAAATCGAATAAACCAAACCAAAATCCAAAATACAAACCTAAATCAAATTCAAAATTTAAGCACTTTAAAAATCAACAAAATTATCACCAAGTTAATCATAACTATAAAAGGAATCGACACAAACCTAAAACGGAAATTTAAATTAAAAGGTCAATAATTCAAGGGGAGGCTCCAGAATAGCTAGCACCTCCAAAATTAACTTACCCGACAGTGTAACCTAAAACAAACTAACCCGGCAGGGTAATTAGGATTAGTTAAAAAGAGACCAAGTTTAACTTGAATCATGGTACTGGTGAAGTTTTTGGATGATAGTACGTTAGGGAAGCTTGGGCATCGCATGTCTAGAAAGATATGGTTTTGATCTGGTGCATTTGGCCAAGTGGAACTGACCGAAGCTACCCTTAAATGAACCCTAACCAGTTAGACCAAGATTTAGTACTAAGCTCCGTGGATAGGACTATTCGGAAAACCTCGAAGGGTTGGTTACTTCTAATGACGTCCATGTGACTCACCAACCTTAGAAGTTTATCCGAAGATTGCCTATTTGTGGAGACCAAAGCTAAATCTGAATCTAACACAAGTTAAACCAAAACTCCATAATTAAAAATCCAATTTCATCTCACAAAATCATAGGATTCCCTGATTGATAATATAGATCGGGTGAGATGAATAAGGCTTCAAAATTTTAATCTTAAAACTTAAAAATTATTTAAAAACTTTAACTTTAAAACTTAAAAATTATTTCAAAATTTTAATCTTAAAAATTAATTTCAAAATTTTAATTTTAAACTTAAAAATTAATTTCAAAATATTAATTTCAAATTTTTAATTTTAAACTTAAAAATTAATTTTCAAACTTAAAATTTTAAACTTAAAAATTAATTTCAAAATTTTAATTTTAAACTTATTAATTAATTTCAAAATATTAATTTCAAAATTTAAATTTTAAACTTAAAAATTAATTTCAAAATTTTAAACTTAAAAATTAATTTCAAATTTTTAATTTTAAACTTAAAAATTAATTTCAAAATTTTAATTTTAAACTTAAAAATTAATTTTAATTTTAAACTTAAAAATTAATTTCAAAATTTTAATTTTAAACTTATTAATTAATTTCAAAATTTTAATTTCAAAATTTTAATTTCAAAATTTTAATTTTAAACTTAAAAATTAATTTCAAAATTTTAATTTTAAACTTAAAAATTAATTTCAAAATATTAATTTCAAATTTTTTATTTTAAACTTAAAAATTAATTTTTAAACTTAAAAATTAATTTCAAACTTTTAATTTTAAACTTATTAATTAATTTCAAAATTTTAATTTCAAAATTTTAATTTTAAACTTAAAAATTAATTTCAAAATTTTAAACTTAAAAATTAATTTCAAAATTTTAATTTTAAACTTAAAAATTAATTTCAAAATTTTAATTTCAAAATTTTAATTTTAAACTTAAATATTAATTTCAAAATTTTAAACTTAAAAATTAATTTCAAAATTTTAATTTTAAACTTAAAAATTAATTTCAAAATATTAATTTCAAAATTTTAATTTTAAACATATTAATTAATATCAAAAATTTTAATTTTAAACTTAAAAATTAATTTCAAAATTTTAATTTTAAACTTAAAAATTAATTTCAAAATTTTAATTTTAAACTTATTAATTAATTTCAAAATTTTAATTTCAAAATTTTAATTTCAAAATTTTAATTTTAAACTTAAAAATTAATTTCAAAATTTTAATTTTAAACTTAAAAATTAATTTCAAAATTTTAAAAGTTAATTTTAATTTTAAACTTAAAAATTAATTTCAAAATATTAATTTCAAAATTTTAATTTTAAACTTAAAAATTAATTTCAAAATTTTAAACTTAAAAATTAATTTAGAATTTTTAAAAAACTTAATTTCAAAATTTTAATTTAACCTTAGAAATTTTAAACCTAATCCAAAAAAAAAAAAAAAAAAAAGGTTAAACACCAGGGGCAGGCGCCCCTGGTATTCCCCTCCGGGGCGCCCGGGAGGGGATCCGGGTGCCCCGCCCAAAATCAACCCCGGGCGCCCGGAGTTCCCTATAAATAGGGGGCAGCAGGCACCCCCAATCCTTGCCCCACAAAAACTTCACTTTTGCCAAGGTTCACTCCGAACCTCAGTGCGAGAGTATTTTAAATCAAATTTTCTTGCGGTGAAGACGCTGTTGCGATTCAACCGAGGTCGTCAGATCTATATTTTTGTCGATGGCTCCTCGGTAAATCTTCTTCCCCTATCTGAAAATTTATTAAAATTTGTTTTCTCATTTTTTCTTAGAATATTTTTTTAATATACAGTAGGAAACGAACAAATACTGGTGCTGGACCCTCTAATGCTAGCACTGACCCTAGGTTTCCCATAGATGAACTAAGGATTAAGTTTGAGTCAACTGTTTATAAGGCCATTAGGACTGCCTGCATAGATAGATCGTTCTTTCTAGGTTCATGTCCCTCCGTTATAGAGGTTATAAACCACTATAACTTAAAAAACCTTGTCGAATGTACCAGTCCAGTAAACATAAGTCTGTGTGCTGAATTTTGCAATAACCTAGTGAAAGTAGACGATCTCACCTATACCACTAGGGCAGCGGGTATTGATATCACATTTTCCCCTACTACTATCCGAGAGTTTTTAGAGTTACGTCCATCTACTTGTTCTTTTTTGTGCTATCCTCCCAGGGATCTACCATTCGGAGATCCCTACTCACATATTACTCTCGATACGATTTATTCGTATTTTTTTGGGGGAGAGCGAGATCCCACTGTGACCCAGTTTAGGTCGGTAGAACTTCGAGTCCAGGACTATGCTCTTTATAGGGTATTAGTCCTTTGCATTTTACCACTGACTACTCGGGACATCGCTGTGATGCGCCCATTCCTTTCATTTTTACTCTATGCCCTGAGTCATAGGTTAGAGATTGACATCAGCCTACATATCTTCTCCACCATTATCTACTCGGCTGGATACGTGACTGATAGACGAGTCCACATGCCATTCTGTCACATTCTGACAGCCTATATGTCCTCGTTGCACATTGATGTCACTAGAGGAGACATTGCCTATATGACCGAGTTCGATGTTATAGCAGCTCGGAACTTCTCCCTAGCTGGTATCCACGTAGATAGGGATGACGGGACTATGTCTTGGCAGAGGGGGGCACAGCACCAGCCCGATCCAGACGCATAGGTGGACGAGTTCATGCTTGCACTGTTTCCAGAGGAAGCCGCACCGGCTCCACCACCACCCCCAGCTCGAGCACCACGTCACGCTCCCCGCACTCTAGCTGACGTCATGCTTGCACTGTTTCCAAAGGAAGCAATTTTTTTTACTCCCCCAAGTCAACTTGACTATTTTTTAACTTGGTGTTAAAAATTTGTACTTTTATCAGTATCTTTGAATTTTGAATCAAACTTAGATATTTTCCAAAATTAGCTGTTTCTTACAGTAACTCTACACTATGCTTGTTTACCCTTGTCTATTTTTGATGAATGCCAAAGGGGGAGGGTTAGGTGGTTAAGTTAGCTAAACCAAATTGAAAACACTAAAACCAACTTAAAAACCTCCACATAATGATGTTATCTGTTTTTTTTCTTGCAAATGTCTTCACTAACTTAACCAGGTTGTCATTCCATCAAAAAGGGGGAGATTGTTGGTGCGGTTAGCACTAACGATTTAACCCAGGTTTTGATGAATGAAAAATAGGTTAAGTTAGGTTTATTGTTGATCTAACACTCTGATCGAGTGTGCAGGATAAGTCCAGACAGGTCGACGGGCTGACCGGATGTCTGGCACGAAGCCCAGCTAGGTCGACGGGCTGACCGGATAGCTGGCGAGAAGTCCAGCTAGGTCGACGGGCTGACCGGATAGCTGGCAAGAAGTCCAGACGGGTCGAAGGGCTGACCAAACGTCTGGCAGGTAAGTGAGGTAAGTCACTAGAGGGGAGTGACTGCGAGGACGCGTTCCCGGGAAGGGAACATTAGGCATCGATCCGGCTTAGATCCATTTAGGATGTCTAAGTCGAGATCGTGACTAGATTCCGGTCTCGGAAAGACGGAATCTAAGTCATACTATTTGTGCTAATTCATAAATGTGCTAACAATCTATTTTGCAGGATATATATTGCCTCGGACTAACTTTTTTTTGCAGGAAAAGGGAGTTTTCTGGAACAAGGTGGTCCGGGCGCCCGGAGGGGATCCGGGCGCCCGGAAAGCAAATTATATCCAGGCCAAGTTGTCACCACGTGGAGCATCTCGGTTTGAGCAGCTACGTCACATTCCAGGCGCCCGGAAGGAATCCAGGCGCCCGGAGCAACATATAAAAGAAGCCCCAGGCAGGAGCTTCAGAATCAATCTTTTCACATCTAAGAACTCTGAGATTACTCGCCCTGCTGCTCTGCGCTCCAACGACGCTCACAAAGCTCCGACGACACGTTCCCGCTCTTTTAAATTCCTTGTCTGTCGGTACAGCTTTGTTTTTCTTTTCATTAGCATCTTTTTGTACTTAAATTGTAATTATCCGAATTGCTAGTGAATTGCCCAACGAAAGTACTTAAGGAGTACGGGCCTTCGAGTAGGAGTCGTCACAGGCTCCGAATGAAGTAAAAAACCCTGTGTCTACTTTACTTTTCCGCTGCGCTTATACTCGATATTTTCGAATCAATATTCACCCCCCCTCTATCGAATCTAACGGTCCTACACCATGTGTTGTCATTATCCTTTGATGGTACTTGCACTAGTATGGATAGTATGCACTTATGTTCTCCTTATTTCATGTTAGTATGCTTATGATATCATGAATCATGTTTCAAGTAGTTGATACTAATTAAGTTATATGCATGAACATTAGCATGTCTACATGTTCAATATGATAAGCATGATGTTTAGTGTAGTTAGTATAGAAAAAAATTTATAACTGTTTCCGCTGCCTTGATTTTATATGTATGCACGTATGTAAGTAAGTAACCCCGTCCCTCCTTGAGCAGTGGGAGGGTGGTCGTTACAAGCTGAGATGTGGGCGGGAGTGGCCATGCCGTGCATATATATATATGATATTGTGTTTGCTTATGTTATTGTTTTATTGTATTCATATGACTATGATATAGTTACATATGATTGAGATATACTTGTTGCATTGTGCTCAACATTTGCTTGCTTATTAGTAGCTGAACAAACCATATATAATGCTATAGCAGATACGGGCAGTACTGTTGTAGATCCCCCTATTCACTTATTTTTATTATGTGCTTGACACACATTTCAGGTATGGACACATTATGGCACTTCAGTTATGCTTGTTGATTATCTTCCTATGAGACTGTATACCTTTGAATCTCTATATATATTATGTCTATGCACTATTTGACTTATACTTGTTGAGTCAGTTGGACTCACCATCCCATTTGTACTTATTTTCCCTAGGTATCATGTAGGTACTACAAGATCACTTGGAGTATCCTAACTGCTAGTCCCATATCACATGTAAGGATGATTTTCTAGTTTTGCTACCTGCTTTACTTGCATTATGAATTTATGTACATGGTATTGTAATACTTCGACTTGGTTTTGAAGTTTATCTCTGTGGTTTCTTGTTTTTGCTTTGTTGATGTTGTGTCAAATCGGGTTGGCTCGTAGTCAGTTATTTTGGTTTATATGTTTTACTTTATGTCTTCCACTATGTTTTTTGCTCCAACCATGTGGGTTGCATACTATACTCCGTCGTTATGTTTAATTCCATCAGTGTAGGCTATAGATATTATACTTGAACTGCCTTATGGCATTGTATCCAGGTTCCTTACGTTGTCATAAGAGGGGAGATGTTGTCCGTTTCTTGGGCAGGAACTCCTGCAGGCATGACACGAAGAGAAGGTTAGATTTGGGTTTGAGTGACCTCAACTACGGATGACCGAAGCATCACCCACACAAGTGAAAGATGAAAAAGTCAACTCAGAAGTTGACTTTGAAGAGTGTAAGGTCTGAGGTGCCTCAGTTGTTTAGAGGTGTCTCAGATGATCAGATTCACTTCTATAACATTCAGGACTTAAGGTACCTTCGATGGACTTTTATTTCAGGGCTATTCACCCCCCTCTAACTGGTCCATGACGTTCCAATAGTACCTTCTGTTGGAGGATCGGTGGCCGACTTGAAGGGGGGTTGGATAGCTAGGCCACCCCCAAATCGATTTCTTCTCTACAATACGTTAGTTTGCGCAAGCGGAAATAGAGAAACTAAAAACAAAGAAACACAAACGAGAATACAAACGCTAACACGCTCGATGTAACGTGGTTCGGAGATTGCTTGCTCCTACTCCACGACGTGTCCTTGAGGTGGACGAGCCCTTGATCCTTTGGTGGATCAGTCCCCGGCAATCTCCGGCTAAAGCTTCTCCTTCTCGGTGGAGCAAACCTCTCACAAGAGCACTCTTCCTCTTTACAAGATGGAGTTAGAATTAGGAGGAAGAGAGTTGGCTTGGAAGCTTTGGGCAAATTTCAGAAGGTTTACAATGAGTATCAGTAACCCCTTCAATGCCCCAAAGCTCTCCTTAAATAAGAGGAAAGAGTTGATCATCAATCAACTCAAACCCTGACACCAGTCGACTGGTCCATGCACCAGTCGACTGGTGCTAGCCGTTAGGCAACACCAACGGCTCTCTTTAGAGCCCGTTTTCTGCCAACGGTCATGTACCAGTCGACTGGTCTTAGGACCAGTCGACTAGTCCCCTTAGTCGACAAGCACAGAATGCTTCTGTGCATTCTGTGAAGCTGGATCAGTCGACTGGTTCCATTACCAGTCGACTGGTCCCAGTACATTCACTCCTCTCATCCTTTCCGGAGTTGCCTTTGAAGTCCTCTTCCTCGGCCTTCGTCCCTCAGATGCACCCGAGCCCGCGGCTCCTCTCCGTGCCATCCTTCACGCTGCCTTGAAGTCCACTTCCTTCGGCTCCACTCCATTGCTCCTCGTCCGTGCGGTCCCTCGGATGTCTTCCACACCATCCTTCACCGACTCAACGATCCGAGCCCTTGGATGAGCTTCCCGAACTTGGTCACACCAAGTTCTCATGTGTTCCACAAAGTCCTGCAAGACTCAAACACATATCAAATACATTTGAAAGCCTAACTTAAACTCTTTGACACACACATCAAAACTTAGGTCGATTGCACCAACACCTTCTACACTTGTTTGGCAACTCAGTTGTAGTAGCTACGACACTGCTAAAATTACATGTTCAATTTTAGAGGTCATAACTTTTGATTTGGGTTGAATCACAAAATCAAATCAAAACTCATTAAGAGATCTTCAATTTGATATATTACGCGCCTCATGGTTCAATCTGAGTTAAAAGTTATGACATCTCAAACCTTATCTATTATACACATCGTAGTACCTATGAAACCATAGCTACTACAATTGTGTGACAGTTTCCAACAGCTATGAAATTGTAATTGATACAACTATAAGTTTAATTTTAAGATGCAATAACTTTTGATTTAGGTTGAACTATGAGACACAATATATCAAATCGGTACTTATTTAGATATCTTTGATTTAATATATTGTACATTCCATGGTTCAATCCAAGTCAAAAGTTATAACCTCCCAAAGTTTATCTAGTATACATGTTGTAGTAGCTATGAAATTGTAACATCTACAACTACAAGTTATAACTTTGAGAGGCTATAACTTTTAATTTGGGTTAAATCATGCGATGCATGATATATCAAATCAAAGCACGTTCGGTGATCTTCAATTTGATATATTGTACGTTATATGGTTCAATCCGAGCAAAAAATTATGACCTCTCAAAATTTACTTAATATACATATTATAACATCTATGAAATCATAGCAACTACAACGTGATCTAATTTAGGTGAGATTATAGGTGGGAGTGTACTTATTAAAAGCATATAACATGTCAGAGGGTATTTGTGTTATTTTATAGGGGTGGAGTATTATTTTGATAAAAAATTTAAAATGAGACGCTCATTAATTCGATGATCCGATAAAAAAGACACGCTCTTTTGATTTTTATCCATTTTATTCATAAAATGTGAAGGAGTTTTAAATTATATTAATGAAAAAAAATAAAAAATTAAGTATGTACCGTTTTACTCTCTAGGTTAGAATATATATATATATATATATATATATATATATATATATATATATATATACTTAATTTTTTAGATGGAAAGAGTATTTATCTTATTAAAAAAATAGTATTTGTATAGTCTCTCTTTATTAAACAATATAATGAATTGTACAAATATACGAGTTATTTATTTCTAGTGGGTCGAGCGTCTCTAGGGTTGCAACATTTGATTTTTTTTTTTTTTAAAGTTTATTCTTTAAATCCATTTTACATTAATAACCTTTATTTTTAGTTGCTAACTTCTATCTTCAAATGTTAATAATGTTAATACACCAAGTATTGACAGCTAATGACAGCACGTCGACATCCATATAATTTTAAAAGTAATATTGCTATAGTCAAAACTAATATACTTAACAAAAATAGAAAGTTTATATATCAATATAACATTTTTTAAATATATATGTATATATTAATCTAATATAACATTACCATATGCCTAGGGCGGTCACCTGACAATTTGCTAGATAAAATAATTAGTGAGTTGAATGAGTATAACATACCGATACTCACCTTAGTAACTTCATTTTTTTCTTTCTAAAAAAAAGTAAAACATTTTCTCTACTAAACCCTTGTGTTCGAAATTGGAGTTGTCGGCGATAGCTATCGCACTCAAAGCAAGAAGAGTTGCAAGTAGTTGTTGAAGGGTGAAAAAGGGTCGTAGCATCAAATGCAGCAAAAGGTATGAATTTAACTCATAAGTTATTTAACATGATAATTTACCGTATATTCATCACGTAACATTTTACCAAAATTTTTATTTCGATAAAATAGTTGCAACAGGATTATCAAACTAAACAAATTTAGAACAGGCGGGTAAGTATAAATTTTATTTTGAATATTTCTTACACTTAAAATGATTTTATAAATTCCAAAAAATGGAACTCTTTTAATATATTTTTTAAACGAATGGAGCCATTTTATATTTTCAAATTCTGTACAAATTTATTTATACGACAGTTAAAAGCATATATATGCTCTTGGTTTCGTATCGTCGTTTTACCGCCAGAGCAATTCAGCCCTCCTTCCACCTCTTCTCCGTCTGAGCTGCAAATCCATCGATCTATCACTTGCCAATTAGAGGTTTTGCCCTCTCGATCGTTAATTTCTCCCGTAAGAAAGACCTTCTGTTTTCAATTTTGTAGTCTTTTTAAAGTAGTATCAGATTGTTTGAGTCTCATCTTGGTTTCCTTTTACAATTTTCATGTTTTCTTTTTCACATTTTGTCCATCTTTAATCAGCTTTCTTTAATAGAGAAGTAAATATACAGTCTTTGACACAAAAAGGAAGGTATGATACTCTTCTTAATTACCAGGTCTTTTGGATTCTTAGGCCTATAAGCTTGTTGTGTATATTGAATCACTGTAATGAAAGAACATGTATAATCCTAAGCCGCATAATCACTGTAGTTCGAGGAACTAAATAAGAACACTACTAATAAGACATACAAGAACATGATCTAGTTTTAACGATTAACATGACATAACAAAATAAATAAAGATAAGGAACCTGATTGTAGAGTCATTATTCTTGTCCTTTAGCATTATTTGATTAATCTCTATGGAAGAAGATGCAGCGGAGACAAGAAGGAGAAGTCTTCCAAGGGGCTTAGGATGACAGTGTTGCAAAACCTTTGTCAATGGGGAACGAAAGAAGATGTCGAGATGCCCTAAACCCTTGGGGACCCATCCTTTATATAGAACATCTGATTCATTATTAGCTTATAGATAATAATAGATCGGACTAAAAAGTTCTACATATTAAACCTACATCTAATAATATGAAACCCAATAAACTTAAGTAGATCCCTTTAGATGGGTTCGGATCATATTCATATGTACAATTTACAAATAAACCCACCTAAAAGGGATAATATCCAATAATCTTTCACTTGGTCTATGTGTGAGTTGTAAATGAAACATAAGTAGAACTTTAGTTGATATCAAACTTTATGAATACAGAATATCCTCATAAATAATCTGTTCCATTAACTTTATTGATATAGGGCTAAAAAGGCATAGCTACTATATATATACCTGTAACAAGTCCCAATAGTAATCACAATACCAATATTATTAATGACATAGATCAAGATGTGGATGTGTAGAGTGAAAATCATATAAAATGTGATCAGTACATGTCAATTTCTAACAAATCTTGAAGTAGCCCAAAAGAGTCTGATCATATTTGTAAAAATACTTTATGCTAAACTATACTAGCAAATCATGATCTAAACCTTATGATTCCAAAATGAATCTATATCATATTTACAAATACCAAATGCTAAACAATAATAGTAAATCTTGATACTTTATTTTAGAGTGTCAAAATAAATAAATAAAATTCTTATTAATATTTTAAACTTTAAGTACATATAAAAATAAAAACAAAGTGTTTGTCCTTATTAATATAGAACAATAAAATGAATACAGACTTCGATGAATTCTTCTTCCATAAGAACTTCTATATCCACAACATGCACATGAAATACCTTAGGCATCACGCCCTTGGTGAGTGGATCTGCCAATATAGAATCTATGTTGATGTGCTCTATCATCACATGACGACTCCGAATTCTTTCTTTAACTGCAAAAAACATGATGTCGATGTACTTGAACTTCGACGAACTATGATTGTTCTTGGTATACATTTCTATAGCTTTATTATCATAGTTAATATTTAATGGTATGCCAATACCATCAACGATTTGTAGCGTTCTAATGAAGTTGCATAACTAAATTCCATGATTGGATGCTTCATAGCATGCTATCAATTCTGCCTTCATAGTAAAAGTGACTTTAAGTGTCTGCTTGATGCTCTTCCAAGATATAACCCCTCAAGCCAGCATAAAAATATAACATAAAGTGAACCTCCTACTATCCTAACATTTAGTAAAATTTGAGTTTAAATATCCAATCACCTCTAGGTGATCTAAATTCTGATACATGAGTATGCATCCTTTAGTTATTTGTAAATATCACATCACTCTCTTTACTGCTTTCCAGTACAATGGTTTTGGGTTACTTACATATCTGCGTACCATTTCCACTATAAATGTTATATCTAGTCGTGTATAAAATGTAGGATCGTTTGCACGTGAGGAGGGGGGTGAATCACGTGTATTTTAAAAAAATATATTTTCTTTTGAAAGTGAGTGTGCAGTGGAAAAATAAACTAAGTGAGAAAAGAACATGAGAAGTTGAAGAGAAAGACTCCTACTCCAAGACTTAGGCTTTTTGGACCTTTCTGATAAGTAATCCACTAATATTAATCGAATAGATACAAGAATAAAGAATGTTAAAGTGCAAGTAATTTAAATACAAGTATATAATGACTTTGTTTTGAAGCTTGGGGGTAGTCATCGGAGGAGCATTTTCGTGTCGTAAAGCAATTTTCAAAGCAGCACATGAGTATGAAAGTTGAAGAGAATGATGCCTTGATGCTTTTAGTCAAAGCTTCTTTTATAGGCCTTTCTAGGTGTCTGGACCACCCCTGGGTGCTTCCACTGAAGCCCACCTGATTCTACTTTCATGCTGAGTTATCCAACTCTGTGCGCTTGGACTACCCCCAGGCGCTTGGGTCGCTGACATAGTTGTTCCTCGGCAAAGCTCTATCCATTTTACCTCTATCCACTCCCGGGTGCCTGGACTAGTCTCGAGTGCTTGGATTCTTACGTGTGCTGGGCAATCAGAGAATGCCAACTCAACTATACGTGTGGCTGGATTTGGCCTAATCCAAGCGCTTGGACCTACTTGGGGCACCCGAACCTCTGAGCACCTTGACCCTTCCAGGGTGCCTAGAAGTTCTTTTTCTAGCCAACTTGTAGCTTTGACTTCCTACACCATAGAGTTAGCACAACAAGCATAAGATGAATTTAAATTATTAATTAGATTCTGTCTTACCAAGACTAAGATCTAGTCTTAGTCTAAACTTTGACTTCTAAAATGGATCTAAGTTGGACCAGCATCTACAACCCCAATGGGGTTCATCCTTATTGGATCTCTCTCCTCCAATGCTTACCTCCCTTACTAATTATAGGCTTACTCAACTCTTGACCCATTAGCTCTTCTTGCCAGATGCCCCATATGGAATTCAACCAATTGTTAGATCCTACAAATCCAACTAGACTTCCTGCCAGATATTAACCTATCTAGGCTTCCTGCCAGTTATTAAGCCCTCCAGACCAAACAGAACTTCATCCTGGTGTTAGGTCTCATCAAGTCTTTCAGTCTTGCACACTTGGTAAATAGGTTAGAACACACAATATCTAACTTTACTATTTATCATAGATCAAAACCTAAATTTGATTATTAGTGTAAACTACATCAACAATTTTTCCCTTTTTAATGTAATGACAACTTGTGTTAAAGTTAGAAAAATATACAAAAATTAACATCATAAATATATTTGTCAAAAAAAAAATAATTAACATTATGTTTGTTCTTTTATTTTTGTTGAGTTATGATTTTTCTTATCTTAAATCTATTACCCTCCGCTTTGGGATTCATCAAAATAAAATAAACTAAGTCAATTAATAATGTATAGAATAAATTAAAGTATCTGTTTGTAAAATGTTTGAAATAAATTTTTATTTTTAGACTTGGCTTTCAAAACATATAAAGAAATTTTGAAAAATTATTACAAAAAGTCAAACATTTTTCAAATGTGGATTTGTATAACTTAATATAAAAATCAAGACTCCCCCTAATTTAATATTCTCCTCCTTGATATGACATTTTTATTTTTAAAAATCTTTACTTTCAAAGTGAATCATCTAAAATTTCATCCTTAGATAAATTTTCAATCATAAGTTACTAGCTAGCTACCCAAAAGATAATAGTGTTCACTTGGATAGTCAAGTTAAGTAATATTATCCAGCTAGTTGGTTACTATGAAAGATTACTTAACTCGATCAATTTAAAGTGGAATTTTTCATGCAGACTTATATTGATGCATTGACACAAGTATATGAAGTTCAGGAAAAATCTAAGCATCTCATATCATTCTAAGTATTTTTAATATACAAGTAAGGTAATCCTAATATATTTGTGAGATACTGGCTACCTAGAGCTATAGGTTTATACTTTCTAGGGGAAAATCTAGGCTAAGCCCACAAGAAACTTGAGTTTGAAAACATGTTAACAAAAATAGGCTTTGATAATCATAAGTTTTGAAAAAACATAGGTTTTTGAAAAAGCATAAGTTTTGAAAAATATAGTTTTTTCATGTATTTTGGAAAACTTATACGCATAAGTGTTTAAAGCAAAAATCACTAAGGTGTAAGTCAATCATCTGGAGCATCCGCTAAAGTCAAAGCCTAATCAAAAGATAAAGTAAAAGCAAGTCAAAGACAAGTCAATATAACTAAAAGTACATATCTGTCTCAAAACATGAAATATGAAGCTCTACTGGGAAGACAGTGGAGGGTGGCTTGGGATCTAAGATTGGAGCATATCCATCAACTTGAGGTGGCAAGTCTTCTCCTCCTCCCTAAGATTGTATCTGGGTCAGGCTGAGACTGATTCTCTGGTCAGGCTGATGTTGGTCCTCTCTCCTCCATGACATGACTCCATGATCATCTATATGAACTCTAGCTAACGATAAGTTCATAGCATTTATAATGTCAAACTCATTTAGGACTTTAACATCACCTGAGACAACATCAAAACCTAATGATGCTAAAAGTGAGGTAAGAATGTGGTAATAACTCATGTGGACCCATTTTCTAGTGCTAACACTGGCTAAGTAGATGATGGCATGGAACATGTGTAGGCTGATATTGATGTCAAGTCTATGACACAATGCATAAAGGAGAAAGTAATGAAATGGTTGAATCATAGCTACATCTCTAGTGGTAAAGGGCAAAATGCATAGGACTAGGACTCTATATAGGACACAGTCCTGAATCATCAGTGTGATAGATCGGAATTAAGTCACTATATAGGTACCCTTTGTCCCACCCCCCCCCCCCTCCCCCCCAAAAAAAATACGAGTATATCATATCTAAAGTAATGTAGAACGAATTTAGGTGCCCCTATCCCGATTTTGTGAGTAATTTCATGAAACTGTGGGCTAGTTTCTATTCGGCAGAGTGAGGCACCGGCCTGGATTAGGTCCAAGCGCTCGAGATCAGGTGAATAAGGCGCTTGAACAAGCGTCTATTCATTAAATTTTTATTTAACTTTTAATTTAATTTAATTTTAATTAAGTTTTAATTTAATTTTTAATTAATTTTAAATTTTAATTTTAATTTTGATTTAAGTTAAAATTTTAATTTAGGTTTAATTAAGTTTAAATTTAAGTTAATTAAGTTTTAAATTTTAATTTTTAATTCAAGTTTAAATTTTAAATTTTAATTCAAGTTTAAATTTTAAATTTTAATTCAAGTTTAAATTTTAAATTTTAATTTAACTTTTGATTTTAATTTTTAATTTAAGAGTTAATTTAATTTTTAATTTAAGTTTGATTAAGTTTAAATTTAAGTTAAAGTTTAATTTTTAATTTAATTTTAATTAAGTTTTAAATTAATTTTTAATTTAAATTTAATTGTCTAAACTAAATTTTAATTGTTTAAACTAAATTTTAATTGTTTAAATTAATTAAGTTTTAATTGTTTAAATTAAATTTTAATTGTTTAAATTAATTTAGTTTTAATTGTTTAAATTAATTAAATTTTAAATCAGATTTAGACTTTAGTTAACTTATTCATCTCACCCAGTCTAAGTTTTTGACTAAGATACTCCTATAGTTTTGTAAGATGTTTACTTAATTTATATTGATTTCATTTTGAAGATAGTTTGACCTTGTATTAGATTCATGTTTAACTGTCAACTAGTTAAATGTACATCTCAAAAATTGACTTCCAATTTGTTGCGAGGCATAAGGACCTTCTTGGATATTAGAGCAATGACCACTTTTAGACAAAGCCTTTTTAAAAAATTATACATTTAACCTTCCTATTGAAAAACTTTAGTCTAACTAGTTTAGGATGTCGTGAGATAGTTTCGGTTAGTTCCACTTAGCTAGGTAGATCAAGTAGGGTACGTCTTACCCTACTTGACTTCCTAGACCAAGATTCCCTAACATACTATCATCTCACTCCATTCTAGTACTCTTTTAGACAAGAATCAAAACATCTTATTCCTATATAGCCCTACTTACCTAAATGGGTAGATTACATTTTTTGAGGTTCTAACTAATTTTGAGTCTCCCCCTAAATCATATATTCTATGTTTTGAGTTTATATAGTGAATTTTATTTTAGGTACATAGTATTGGTTTTACCCTACTTGCTTAGTTAGGTAAGCTTTCGGAACCCATGGTTTGATTTATTTCTTATATTGGTTAACTATTGAAATGAAAGTTTTATTTGTTGAACTGGATTTGTATCTGATTTCAGACTTGTTATATACAGCTCTTTGGGATTCAAATATTAAGTCTAGATTTTTAGATCTTGTTGTGAATTTTTCTAGTAGTCCTTTAGAATTACGAACTTTACATTTCAACATAGAGTTTTCTTCCTCAAGTTTTTCAACTTGAGTTGAGTCTCCATTTTGAACTTGTTTAGTTAAGGAGTTTAGGTTAAGTTGTTCCTTAAGGTCTTGATTTTATTTAAGGAAAAATTTAACTTGGTTTTTAGATTAAGTCAAATTTCTATTTAAGCATGAAATTACATTAAAGAACTTTGCATTTAAAACAGATATTACCTCATTGGAACCTTCGAAAATGAATACGAACTCATGACTTGATTCATACTCGGACTCATCTTCTTGATTCAAGTCGCTTTCTGACTCGGGTCTGGCTACCATTAGTACGAGGTAGCTAGCTTGTTTTTAATCTTCTACATTTGACTCTTCAGAGGAAGATTCATTACAAGTGGCTTGTAGCACCTTCTTCATCTTTGTTTTCTTGGATTTGTCTTCCTTTCAATTTGGACACTCGTGCTTGAAATGCCCCTTCTTGTTGCATCCGAAGCAAGTAAGTCAATTTTCTATTTAAGCATGAAATTACTTTAAAGAACTTTGCATTTAAAACATATATTACCTCATTGAAACCTTCGAAAATGAATGCAAACTCATGACTTGATTCGTACTCGGGCTCATCTTCTTGATTTAAGTCACTTTCTGACTCGGGTTTGGCTACCATTAGTACGAGGTAGCTAGCTTGTTTTTAATATTCTACATTTGACTCTTCTGAGGAAGATTCATTACAAGTGACTTGTAGCACCTTCTTCTTCTTTGTTTTCTTGGATTTGTCTTCCTTTCAATTTGGACACTCGTGCTTGAAATGCCCCTTCTTGTTGCATCTCAAGCAAGTAATATTTGCCTTTGCATTGTTGGATGTGGACTTGGTCACCTTTTGTAGATCTTTCTTTGAAAAGTTCTTCTTTCTTCTAGTGAACTGTTGGGTTCGTCGGGCCGCGAAAACCTCTTTTTCGCGTCGCGGAAACCCCGAGTCACCCAAAGCCATGGATCTCGTGCAAAGATTCGTAAACAAAATTTTTCGAAAAACCTTTTTCTTGTACGAGTTTGTAAAAACTTTAGATCTACACTAAAGTTAAGATCATTACCCTTGTAGCGAAGCCCTTCGCGTTCCCGCTTGTCCAAGATGTCGCCGGATCTCTAGTTGTCAAAGTAGACAACCTCTATATGTATCCACACGGACACAAGTAGAAGGATATGCCCAAAACACAAGGTGTGCTAGCACCAATGGAGTGTTCGGCCAAGGAATGAGAGAAGGAAAAGAGAGAGCACCCAAGGGAGAAGAAGAGTGAATGAATCAATGAGAGGAAATTCAAAAAACCCATTAGCCATCAAGTGGCCGGCCACTCTAAGAGGTGTAACCCCCACATTAATTCCAATTAATGTGGAGATCATTAAGAGTTGTAACCCCCATGAGGTGGCACTCTAGGATGATGTGGATCAACACTATTGGTCCACATCTTGCCACCTCACTAAATGACATGGCAACAAGTGTAACCTCCTCATTTAATGTGGGCCGGCCACATTAAATGCTATGGAGGCTTGTAACCTCCATGAGGTGGCACACATTGATGATGTGGAGCAATCCTATTGGTCCACATCTTGCCAACTCACTAGTGATGTGGCAAAAAGTCAAGTCAAACATGACTTTTTCTCTTCCTCTCAAATCAAGTCAAACTTGATCAAATCTCTCTCATGGTTGATCTAATCCAACCATATGATTCAAGCCAACTTAATATAATGAATCTAATTCATTAAATTAAGTCGATTTAATGAGTCATAATCTAAATTAGACTCATTGAATACATGAATCAACTTGAGTCCAACTCAATTAGCTCAATTCGGATTACTCTTAATCCAATATGATTCATCAAATGAATCTAATCCTCTTGGTTCATCATATGAACCAAATCTCCATCTAATTGTCCTTAGTGTGTGACCATATAGGTTCTTGTAACGTTGGCAATGCCCTAAACCCATTTAGGAGCATAAGTAATGAGCGGTATCTAGCAACACATCATTACTACCCAAGTTACAAGAATGTCGAGATCCGACATCACCTTGTGACTACCAATTATGACTCCTCACAAAATATATGACATTGTCCTTCTATCCTAGACATCTAGATTGATCAATGTGAGGCATAGACCGTGTCATCCTCTAATCAATCTAAATCTTGAACTCCAAGTAGACTCACTCGATCAAATGAGCTCAACATCTCATGTTGACTCATTTGGGCATGACCATGCACTTAGTGGTCTCACTCTATCAAGAATACCGATGTCGCTCCCGTCATATGGGAGGGATAGATCCCATCTACATCACTCACATCCCTCTACATAATTCGTTATATACCCAGTAATCGCCTTTATAGTCCACCCAGTTACGGGTGACGTTTGACAAAACCAAAGTACATAACTCCTTATGTAGGGATCCATGGTGACTTCAGGTCAAAGGACTAATAGTCATACTAATAGCCACATGAGAAAGTATATGACACTCATATAACGATCCATGATACTTTCTCATGGCGGGTCATTCAGTATACATTCTCTAATACATACCCATGTGTCAGCTTGATATCTCTATATCCATGACTTGTGAGATCAAGTCATCGAGCTGACCTACATGCTAGTCTTATTGTATTAACATTGTCCCTGAATGTTAATACTCGACTAGGAATGATTTAGAGTAGTGTTCCCTATATCATCTCACTATCGATTCAACCAATCGATTGATATAGGTAAGAACCTTCTACTCTAGGACGTTACTATACTTATTTTATCTGACACTAATACAAATAAGCATAATAACCAAAAACCAAATGCCTTAATATATATACATGAATATGATATACATGAGTCTATACAATCATTAAATGATTGGCTCTAGGGCTCTAACTAACAATCTCCCACTAGCACTAGTGCCAATCAGTATAGGCTCTAAGGCCTAATGACCTAGTGTGACCATCATGCTTCCTCTGTGCCAAAGCCTTGGTCAAGGGATCTGCGATGTTAGCCTCTGTAGGTACTCTGCAAATCTTCACATCTCCTCTATCGATAATCTCTCGAATGAGATGGAAGCGCCGTAGTATGTGCTTGGTCTGCTGGTGTGAGCGAGGTTCCTTCGCCTGTGCTATAGCTCCATTGTTGTCACAATAGAGCTCAACTGGGTCAGCGATACTAGGAACCACCCCAAGTTTAGTGATGAACTTGCGGATCCAAACTGCCTCCTTTGCTGCCTCTGATGCAGCAATATACTCGGCCTCTGTTGTAGAATCAACTACTGTGTCCTGCTTCGAACTCTTCCAGCTCACAACACCACCATTTAAGCAAAACACGAACCCTGACTGCGATCGATAATCATCCTGATCGGTCTGGAAGCTGGCATCACTGTAACCCTTTACATTTAGCTCATCATTGCCTCCATATA